>NC_143053.1:101452500-101455000 GCF_052426305.1 Pelodiscus sinensis | reverse complement strand
CCAGTAAGCTAGGTAGTCTGAATATTCCGTATAACAATCAAAACAAAGAGGGGAAAAAAACCCACCCTTAAGTTCACATTTAATTAGGTTATTATTATTTTGCCAAGTGGTATTTTTTTAAGGATGATGAGAATTGTAATCCATATTACAACTTTTAAAAAAATGAATGTAAACCATCAACATATATTACTTTTCGCAGAAAATAAATTTAATGTTACACCACAAAGAATACGAATCCTTCAGGTTAGACAATTTCAAATACCAACTGGAAGTTCTCAAGTGTAAAAACACAAGACCATCTTGAGAATTACTAGGCCTACAAGGATATTAGGAAGTCTTAAGCCCCCTTATTTCCTCTGCTCTTGACTTTTCGCGTCGTCCTGTCTTTCTCTCTCAATATTTCTCCAGACGCTACTTCACTTGTTCTTATTCTCTTTCTTCAAACATTATATAAGTTAAAAATATTTTTGGGACACTTTCTAAAGCATGGCCCCACTGTCTCTAACCTCCTGATGCTTACTTGACATGTGAAGATGAGAGATGGTGCTCCCGTGATACCTCATTTTAAGTCACTGAGTACTAGTTTATCAATCTGGATGGCAACATATGCCCTACATGCAGATTGGAAGCTAGACTTTGTAACAGAGGTATTCCAGTAAGGTGTGGGACACTGGAGGAGCATTGCTTATAATCTTACCACATGACAGCAAGAGAAGAGAAGGTAACAGAGTTGGATCTTAACAGCTAAAAAGATGCCTGTAACATATTTTTAATTACTTTCATATATGGGGAGGGCTTCCAATTAGAAAGGGTTTAGGAGCAATCGCTGCCTGCCATCCTCCTCAGCAACCACATACACAATACGCAGAATACACATTAAAATTGCTCAATGACTGTCACAGGATTCTGTGTCATTCCTGCCTCTTTGCAGTGATTTGTGCTTTATTTCTTTGCACTTTTTTATATATCAAGCTTATTTCACAACACTGTTCCACTGTATGGCACAAAGGTAAAACAGATGCTTTCTATGAGTCTCAGGTGTGCCCCAGCACGTGTCTGGTCACATATGTATACGCAAGCTCTTGGAACTGATTTTAAAGTACACAGCAATGTACACCCACAAGTCAGAGGGCAGGATTGAGTCCTGGTTCTTTAAACATGTTGAGAGCATGAAAAGGCACCATATAATACATGTTTTCTTTATCTTCTCTTTCTTCCTGTCCCTGATGACTACAACAAAATAAGAGCTTGCTAAATTCAGATGTAATACATTATTAGACCCCACGTTCTTTACAGTTTTGTTTGAGATTTGAGCGTTTTCTTCTTACCTTAAGATTCCCTTTTGTGGTAAAAGCTCTACCACAGATTGTGCAACCAAATGGCTTTTCACCAGTATGGGTGCGTTCATGTATCTGTAGTGCACTTGCTGAGGAGAAGGTCTTCCCACACGATTGACAGTTGTGTTGCTTGGGAGTCCGACGTGGCGGAGGTGCCAGCATAGGAGTAATGCCTGGGCTCATCACTGTCTGTGGTGCAGCAGGAACCTGGATTCCAGCTGGAAGCGAGGGAACCTCACCCAGTGAGATCGGCTTGCTGTGGCCATTCACTTCCATTTTGATCATGGTAGGCGCAGTGCTGGTGACCAGGCTAGGAGTACTTTGGCTGGGACCTAGAGTAAAGTTGGGTTCAAATAACTGAGAAGGCAGCTCTTTTAATTTGTGCGTCAGTAAGTGCTGTTTTAAATTACCCATAGTGGAACACCCACGATTGCAGACTGTACAAACAAATGGACGTTCTTTAGTATGGCTGCGGTAGTGAATTTCCAATGCACTCTTACAAGCAAAAGGCTTGCCACAGATATTACAAACAGTACTTTTAAACTTACCACGTTCTCTGTTCAGGAACAGCAGGCTAAAAGGAGCCTCCTCTTTGATGACTGGTCTTCCCGGGTTGGTGGATGTCAGATCTAAAGCACCTCCATTTTCAGTAGCAGGTGATGGGCTATCAGGCTTTTCTGTCTTTAATTGTATGTCCTGTAGTTCTCCCTGGTTGCTAAGACCTGGGGACTTTGATCTAAAACTTTCACTATTGCTGTTCACAGGAGACAACGCTTGCATGGAGGAAGAAGATTCTGACATTGCAGGGCTGCCTGCACTCTGGCTTTCGAGATCACCAACAGCAGATGAGGAATCATTACTCAAATGGTCACTTTCACCTGATCCATTTTCTATGGATTTTAAACTGGTCAGCTGCTGACAGTTCATGACAGAATCAATCATTTTCATCTGATTCTCCAGAGCAGCAATACTGGAAATTACAGAGGGTGGTGAAGCAGGACATGACCCAGAGTAAGATAGAAGTGGTTTGGAGGAGTCACTTGCTGTGTCCTTTAATTCTGGGTCCTCTTCCATAGAATTTTCATCAATGTCATCATCGTAGTTGCTCAGTGTTTCAATATTCTTTTCATCGTAGGAAAGCTCTGAGTCCATTGCATCTTGGA
>NC_143053.1:101087500-101182500 GCF_052426305.1 Pelodiscus sinensis | reverse complement strand
ACACAAATATACAGGGATTCACAAGTATGATCTACTAAGACTGAATGTCTCTCCCAGCATTTCTCAAAATGAACTGTGTGTGTATTGATATACTGAATGCACAGTCCCTTACTGAACCCCCTCCCCCCGCCCCTGTTCTCCTTATGTAATCCATTGGTTACAGGTTTCTCTCATTGCTGATCCACAGAGGACAGGAGTTGTTACAACCCCATCTTACACAGCATTGGCTCTTTAGCTCAAGCTGTATTAGCTTATGGTTTTAACTCTGGAGTTCCCAGATTCAGTCTCTAATGTGTCAGCCAAAACTACCCATGTGATTCCTCACACGAATAGGACAAGCAGCAGGATTTGTCCTTTGATATCTAAATTATGATCTTGTACTGTGCTCATCACAGAGGCATCAGAGTAGCTTGGAAGTGGACTATACCAAAACAGTTTGTCAGCTACCCCTATATGTACCTGATTGGGATTTAAAATCTGAGCTAAAGAACCCAAACGGCCGAGCCTAAAACATATAGCTAAATGACTCGGTTTCTTGGTTTTGCTTCTAGAGATGCCAATCTAGACACATGGAGGTCTAATTCTAGATATAAGGGTTTTTTTTTAATAAATCTTCACCTGAATCACTTACTCATAGAAAACCTATATGACGATGGTGTGCTGAGATATCAAACAGGCAACACATGTTCATAATCATAGTTATAATTTCCCCTCCAGGTTTGGACCCTCTTTTAGAAATATATATGCATAAAAACAATGTAATTGCATGGAAAGGGATAAAAATTCTATTACTGTTCTCACAACTGGGCATTATATTTACTTAACACTTTCAATCAGGGATATCACTCTTCCAGGGTAAGACACAAAGCATTTTATTTCCTATTTTGAGTAAGCTCACCCAGTTTTTGGTTTCCCCACTGAAACTTTGAAAAGAAGCAATAATGAGGCATGGTTTAGCACTGCAGATATTGTTGACACTTTTTAAGCTGGGTTACCAGGGTGGAAAATACTGTTTCAGTGAATTAGTGAGGATAACCTTTCCCCTTCCCCCAGCAGAGCAACCCCTATAAAATATGGCATTATTCCTTAACTGTATCATCCCTGATCCACTGAACCTCTGTGCAGTTCTTTGGGACATCACCATTAAGAGCCAGTCGTTTATTCAACTGTTTAAACTGTATTGAGACATCATGCCATCATGTGCCAACAATGCCCCACTGCTATATACATCGGCCAAACAGGACAGTCCCTACGTAAAAGAATCAATGGACACAAATCTGATATTAGGAATGGCAACATACAAAAACCTGTAGGGGAACACTTCAATCTTCCTGGACACACAATGCAGATCTAAAAGTAGCCATCCTGCAGCAAAAAACTTCAGGACCAGACTTCAAAGAGAAACTGCTGAGCTACAGTTCATCTTTAGTTTGACACAATCAACTCTGGATTAAACAAAAACTGTGAATGGCTTGCTAACTACAAAAGCAGCTTCTATTCTCTTGGAATTCACACCTCCAGATCAGCTGCTAGAAGTGGGCCTCATCCTCCTTGATTGGATCCACCTGGTCATCTCCAGCCTGATCCTGGCCTGCATATTTATTCCTGCTTCTGGAAATTTCCACTACATGCATCTGACGAAGTGGGTCTTTGCCCACGAAAGCTTATGCTCCTACACTTCAGTTAGTCTATAAGGTGCCACAGGACTCCTCGTCGCTTTTGCAGATTCAGACTACACGGCTACCCCTCTGATACTGATCAGCCTCATAATGCTACATAGGAATAGTAATGGAGACGTAGCCGTGTTAGTCTGATCTTGCTAAAACAAAAGGAAAAACTATGTAGCACTTTAAAGACTATCAAGATGGTTTAATAGGTGATGAGCTTTCGTGGGCCAGACCCACTTCCTCAAATCATATTCTGGAAGAGAATTGGCATGTTACATAGGAGTCTTTAGAGAGCCAGGACGATGGCAACATTGTGGGAAAAGGACAAGACCAGCGGGCTGGTATTTTCAATTATATTTAATTGTGGTTAATATATAAAGGAGTCTGTGCTGGGTTGAGCTAGCAAAGCTGCTCCTTTAATTCAGTGAGTGCATTTGTACATATTAAAAACATTACACAGCAGGGGCTATAATTTCACATGCTGCCATCTCTAGACCACTATAGCAAAATACAAAAGAGACAGCATGCATGCCATACCAGTACATGTCATGTAAACTGAGAGCACTGCCTGTATCATGTGCCCATGCACTCAAAAGAGATCCAAATGGAGCTCTTCTAAAATCTTAATGCTTTCATAAAAATAAACGTCAGCAATATTCAACTCAATTCCAATGAATAGTGTGATATAGCATAACTTAGCATTGTATGTGGGCTTTATACACGGCAGCCAATGAGATGTCAGATGGACGAGTCTATTTTCCTCTCTGTATGTGATCAACTCCCCTTACTGGTAATGGAAGCCACATACACATAACAGAATAATATACCCCTTCATGAGGAAAGCTCTTTCTGTGAGCTGAAGGTAGATCAGGTTTTTTTTAAATCCTCTCTCCTGCTACTGTATTTATTTCCAAACCTCTCCACTCCTGCAGTTTTTTCACAGGGACAAGTGGCACATAAGGGACCTCATCCTGCTTTCCTTCAAATCAGTGGAAACATTTCACTTGACTTTAGTGAGAGCAGGATTTTGCTTTTATTGGATGCGAAACACAATTTTCAATAATAATTTCTGCATTTCTATTTTTATTACAATTGTTTTACCCTGTGCCCTGCCCTAAAAGGGCAGAGAATGTTGATAGTTTAGATACCAGCCATTGCGGCTCTCATCTTACATGAGTGTCAATATGACATTAAAACTCTTGAAGTCAACAGAGTTACTCCATAATTACACTGGCATATCTTGGAGCGGAATTTGACGTTGTAAGTATAGTCTTGAGTTATGCACCAAGACTCTGAGATGCCAGATTTAGACCTGACTTAAAACCCTGGGTCAGGTCCAAATTTGGCCCCTATATATTTAGAAAGTGTCCATTATTCCCTAACCCCACTGTTTTTCCCCCTCTTTTTACAGTTTTCCAACAGTATCTTATCCAAATCCATCAAAGGAGGATGCAGGTGACAATTTTTTCCAGACAGGTTTAAAGTATTTGTGGTTCTCCAGGCTGAACTACCAAAAGATGAGCTAATCCACAAAGGGATTCACATAAAAAAACCAATACAACTCTTGGTGTGACCAGCAAAATGTTGATAAACATACCCAGAGCTATGAAAGAGCTCTCAGAGAGGGACCAGTACACTCGTGCAATGTATACAGCCCTATTTGAAATAACATTTTATGGTAGCTAATTCTAAAGAAGTAAATTATCCAAAATAATACAGCATATACGCTGATTTGAATAAGTCTGGAATCACCTGAATGCTGTCTAAGAAATCACTGATGCAAGATTAATCAGTAGGTAACTAATTGTTTTCCTCTTGATCAAATGTGATAGGTAAATCGAATAAATAAACCAACAAACCAATAAACAAATAAATAATCATAATGTGTACCCCATCTGAAGATTTTCTATCATTTGAACCTTTCTTCTTAATGAAGTCTACACATTATATAACACACACACTCTCTCTCTGTCTCTCTGGATATGTCTACACTACAGAGTTTTGTCAGAAAAATGGCCGTTTTTTCGACAAAACCTGAGTAACGTCCACACTGCAATCATGTTCTTTTGAAAGTAAATCAAAAGAACAAAGGGGTTTTTCCAGTGTTGGTAATCCTCTTTCTTTGAGGAAGAAGCCTTTTTCTGAAAGAGCTCTTTTGGAAAAAAGGGAGTGTGGATGGGGAAAAGGGAGTTCTTTCACAACAAGAGGAAAGAGGAAAAAGCACAGGTGCTCGAGTGGCCATTCCACCCATAGTAATCACAGCTGAAATGCAAGATAGCGTTCATTCAGTGTGGATGCTATCTGTGGAAAAAGCAGATCGCTTTTTTTGATGTGCTTTCACAGTGTGGATGCTCTCTTTCGGAAGAAGTTTTTTCAGAAGATCTTCCAGAAGAAGTTTGCAGTCTAGACATAGCCTCTGTCTCCTTCTCTCCCTTTTCTATATGCACCATCATCTTTTTTCCTGCCTCTTTCTCCGTTGATGGCTTGCCCTTCACTTTCCAGCAGCCCACAGATCTTTGAAGTCTTCAAAGGGATGGTGTTTCCACAAGGCCACCCGACCCATTGTTTCCATGCTGGCCACCTAGGAGCACAAGGTGTTTTCATTTCTGAACAATTATAAAAGATGAATTTGTTTGATTTGTGGTAAATCAGAGCTGGAGGACAGGACTCAATAAGGTTTTCATGAGTCTGTCAGAAGCACTGTCTTCCCTACTCTAGCTGCAGTAGCAAAAACAAGTAAACAAAGATGTTTCTAGTTTCATGAAAGTACAGTATTTAAAATATTCACCATGGTGTTTTCTACCTCATTCATTCATTAGGGTAGAAAATAAACCACAGAACATCTTCATTTGCCTCAGTTGTGCAGTACAAAGAATACTATAGCATTTGACTTGCTAGCAACATAGCTATTATTCCACTTAAGCCTGACTGCAAATTAAAAAAAGAAATAGCATAGGGCACAATGTAAGTTATAGAGTGTGGTCTCTTCCTTTAGGCTCTGCTTCTGTGAGTAACATATGCTTTACTTTAATCATGTGTGTATTCCCAGTGAGGGCTACTCACATGTTTAAAGTTATAAACACATGCCTAAGTATTTTCAGAATCAGAACCTTATGCAATCAAATATACAAATTGGTTTCATACATCTGGATACTAAATATTTTCAGTAGTAGCCACCAAAATTGGGAGTGAATAAGAACCTGGGACAGGTCATATATTTATTAACAGTTGCATCGGGATTTAATTTTTATTTCCAGTATATTTTGCCAAAGCTCAAATACCCATTTTTTCCTCCTCACAAGGAATTTCCTCAAATCACTGGGAAAGTTTCTTCTGATCTAGAAAAACATGCTCTTTTTATATGTACAATGTAAGAGGAAATAGGAACATTGCAACCAATACTAGGAAGTTTTCAGGAAACAATTTATATTTTCTATCGTCCTTTAAAAATTGGAGTCAGATCTCATTTCAGTTACACCAGTGCAACTGAGATGAGGATCTGGCAAATGGCCATGAGTGATACTATTGATGTCTCTTAAGAACTGGTGAAATAATGTCATGGATTAAAAATTGCTTAAATAGGTGAGCCTGAGAATTGATCACCATTTTGTAATGCTTTTTGAGAAGTTTGTTGCACCTCTCTTCCATTTGAAGTGCTTTCAATATTCGGTTTAGAAACTTGAAATCTTTAATATGCAATGAAACTGTTACAAGGGCCACAGCCACTTGAAAAATCCTTTGCATTAGTTCTGCCATCCATTTCCTTGAGGTACCTGTGGCATAAAAGTTTGCCTAGTGCATATTCTCTGAAGCTTAAAGAATATATGGATCATCTTCAAGACAACTTTATAGCAGAGGATGACTCAAGTAAGGGAGAGAGAGCAGCTAAAGCAGACACTTTACTTATGCACTGGACATCAGACAGATGTGGGGATAAAACTGTCAAGTGTGAAAACACAAAGAGAAATATTGCTATTTTCTATTATTCACATTCTTCCCATGAGCTGTTTGCTCAGTTGCCATGGCATAGGCGGTGAGATTTCATAATTTTTCCCCTGCCTGCCATGTGCTCATGCAACAATGTGAATTTAATCAGTCCAGACAGTTGGTTGGGTTTTGTCCATGTGAGTGGAATAAAACTTTTCTCACCAGCTAAACCCACAAAGTATCTAAAAGCCATAAATAATCAGTAACTCTTATGACTTGCACCTGCTTGCTTTATTTGACTAAGGATACAGAAAGGCTCATATAAAGCACAGAGTTCCCAAGCATCAATCATTTGAGATTGCTCATAAAATCAAAATGGATTTTAGGTTTAAAATATTATAATAGTCATTCAGTATCTGACTTATGATTCCCCTCCCATGGTGGCATATAGATGTTTGCTATATCAGTGTTACAGACATATTCTCTTAATAAAATCATTCTTGTTTCAAAAACATATCCATTTTTGGTGGCAAATACAATTCTAGTTACCTATTAATCTTAAGAAGAGAGGTATTCCACTTGTATATCCCAGACAAAGAAAGGAGGTGGAAATGTTCTGAGAAAATGGCTGGGGAGAACGTAGGAAATAATGTGAGAGAGAGCTCAGCCAAGGTTTATGTGCAACTGAATACATGCCAGCTTGTACAAAACAAAACAACTTTATGTTGTATAGCGTCTTTCATCCAAAGTGTATCCCAAAACCACTTTACAGGAGTTAAACAATACAGTTACAGAGATAAATAATTGTAGAGGGAGAGCAAAATTAACAGGTACGGGCAAGGGAGAAAAGATATATTTTCAGCTGAGATTTGAAATGAGAGCTTCATTGGAACATGAGAGTGTTTAAATTTTAACATTTTTCTAAACAGGATTTAGCCATGTCTGTAGAGATACAAATCAGTTAAAATGGAAAAAGCCAGGAAATTAAAAGGTATGGCTTCATTAACTCCCGTAGCTGCAAAATTAAATGAAACTAAAGTAAAAAGGCAACAGGGTGAGTTAAAGATTGTGAAGATGTCTTAATTTTGAAGTTCCTAGTTATAAGACATAAGACATTAATCTAGCTGCGAAAGAAAGAAAGAAAGAATCTTTCTTTTTCTCTTTTACATGTTCATTATTTATTTAAAAACCTTTGCAGTGATGAAATGTAAATCTGGAGTAACTTCACAGATTTTTTAAACAAGTTTATCTCAGACCAGAATCTGACTATGAAGATCTTTCAAAGATGCTTATAAAACATACAATAACATCTGTGGTGAGACGTGCTCCCCCAGCCCGTCTCTCGCCTCTTGCCCTCCCCAGTCTCAGTCCTGTAAAGTCCGCTGGGGGAGGGTAGCTCCCTCCTCCAGTCCTTTAGTCTCGGGGGCCCCCTGCGCTCCGCCTGAGTATCCCGGCTGTCGGGCTTGGAATGCCCTCACCCGAGCTCGGCCCTTCCCGGCCCTTGGGCGTCCAGTCCGGCCGGCCTCACTCCGTCCCGCTGGGCCCGCTCCGCCGTCCTGGTTCCGTCGCCCTCGGGGTCGGCCTGCCGTGTTCCCCGGTTTGGGGTCGTGTCCCCCGGCCACTGCTCACCTGGAGCTGCCTGTGGGGAGAGGGAGAACTCCGCCAGCCCTCACCCCCGCTTCCCCCCTTCTCCTGGCTCCCCGGTGCTCTTTTGAACTGGCGCGCCCGGCGCGCCGCTTCCAACCACGCCACCGGCACCGCCCGTGGCCTCCGCAGCCCCGCTCCCCCGCTGGGCTGCGGGTTCGCCCTGCCCCCAGGCCGCCGTGAGGCCGGCGTGCCCTGCCATCTCCGCCCGCCTCCGACCCCGCGGGCCCTCCGCCTCGAGGCTGGGAGTGTGGGGACGGACCTCCCTGTCACACCCCTCCCCTTCTTGTCCCTCAGTATCCTCCCTCCCGGATGGGCTCAGGCAGCGCGACAAGAAGTCAGCATTTGCGTGCGTTTGCCCCGCCCTATGCACAATCGTGAATTTATATTGTTGCAAAAACAAGTACCACCTCATTATGTGCGGATTGGACTCGCGCATTTTGTGCATCCACTGTAGAGGGGCATGGTCCGTCATCAGCCGAAACGGGCTTCCCAGCAAATAGTAGCGGAGGGCTTCTACGGCCCACCGCACCGCCAGGGCCTCCCTTTCTATGGTCGAGTATGCTTGTTCCCGCAGCAGCAGCTTGCGGCTTAGGTAGAGGATCGGTTTCTTGGTGCCTTCGTGCTGTTGGGCCAAAACAGCCCCTAGGCCTACGCCGGAGGCATCGGTCTGCACCAAAAATGGCTTGGTGAAGTCTGGCTGCGTGAGCACGGACGCTCGCGTTAGGGCCCACTTTAGCTGCTGAAACGCTCTCTCGCATTGTGGGGACCAGCTCACTCTCTGGGGTACTCCGTTTTTTGTCAGGTCCGTCAGGGGTGCGGCTAGGGTGGCAAAGTGCGGTATGAATCACCGATAGTACCCGGCAAGACCCAGGAACTTGCTTCTTCGTCACGGGTGTCTGGTGGTCCCGCACCGCCCGTACTTTGTCCACCTGGGGTTTCAGTTGCCCGTTCCCCACAACGTAACCTAAGTAGGCCACCTCGTCCTGGCCGAAGGTACATTTTTTGGGGTTCGCCGTCAGTCGGGCATCCGCTAGCGTCTGTAGAATCGCCAGTACGTGCTCCAGGTGGTCCCCCAGGACGTGCTATAGATTACCACATCATCGATGTAGGCTGCGGCATAGTCTCGGTGTTCCTCTAGGAGGTGGTCCATCAACCGCTGGAAGGTGGCTGCGGCCCCGTTTAACCCGAACGGCATGGTGAGGAAATGGTAGAGCCCGAAGGGTGTCGCGAACGTCGTCTTTTCTTGTGATGTAAGTGTAAGGGGGATTTGCCAGTAACCCCTCGTCAAATCTAACGTCGTTAGGTACCACGCTCTCCCCAACCTCTCTAGCAGCTCTTCTGTTCGGGGCATCGGGTAGACGTCGAATTTCGAGATTGCGTTGACCTTCCTGAAGTCTATACAGAACTGGAGAGTCCCGTCCTTCTTGGGTACTAGGACTATGGGGCTGTGCCATGCGCTCCTGGATTTCTGGATCACCCCCATCCGCAGCATCTTTTGCAGCTCTTCTTGCACCGTCACCCACAGCTTCCTGGGGAGGAGTCGAAGGGGTTCCCGGACTTTCTGTCAGGGGGTTGTTTGTACATGGTGGTAGGTCACTGTGGTGCGCCCTGGCTGCATCGACAAGACCGCCTCAAACTCCTGAAGGAGCGCCCGGATTTCCTTCTTCTGCCTCCCTGTCAATGCGGGCCCGAGGGCCGGCTCCTCTTTTGTGGGGCCCAGGTCTCTGCCCCAGGGTCCTAACTCTGGGTCCGTCCGTTGTGTGGTCGCCAACAGGCTTTCACGTGCGCTCCATTTTTTCAACAAGTTGACATGGTAAACCTGTGTGGCTTTGCGTTTGCCCGTCAGCCGGACCTCATAGTCCACGGGGCCCACCTGGTGCAGGATCTCATAGGGGCCCTGCCATCTCGCCAACAGTTTGGAGTCCGTGGTCAGCAGGAGCATCAGCACTCTATCCCCCGGGTCGAAGGTTCGGCTCCTGGCCCCTTGGTTGTACCATCGGGTCTGCCTTGCTTGCACTTCCCGGAGGTTGATGCGGGCGAGCTCTCCTGCCACTTTCAGTTTTTTTTGTAGTTCGAGGATGTAACGGACCGTCCCCATGGTGCGGGAGTCCTGCTCCTCCCACTCCTCTTTCAGGAGGTCCAGGATACCCCTGGGTTGTCATCCATATAAAAGTTCAAAGGGTGAGAAGCCGGTGGACGCTTGCGGCACTTCCCGCACCGTGAACAGCAGGGCAGGCAGGAAGAGGTCCCAGTCTCGAGGGTCCACTCCCACGAACTTCTTCAGCATTTCTTTCAGTGTCCTATTGAAATGCTCCACAAGGCCGTCCATCTGGGGGTGGTAGATGGAAGTCCTAAGCCTTTTTATCTGGAGCAGTTTCCCTAGTTCAGCCATGACCCATCCCGACACGTTTGGGCCCTGGTCTGTCAGGATTTTGCAGGGGATCCCCACGCGGGCAAAAATCTTCACCAACTTGGCAGCCAGCCCTGAGGCCTTGGTGTTTCTCAGATGCACCGCCTCGGGGTAGCATGTGGCATAGTCTATGAGGACCAGTATATACCAGTTACCTCTTTTCGATCGTTCCAGGGGTCCTACCAGGTCGAAAGCCACCCTTTCAAATGGGGTATCCACCACCGGGGGGGTACGAGTGGGGACTGGGGTACCCTCTTATCCCCAGCGTGCTGGCACTCCGGGCAGGAGACACAAAAGTCTTTGATTTCCCTGTGCACCCCCGGCCAATAGAATCGCTGGAGTACTCTTTGTGAAGTCTTTTCGATCCCCAAGTGGCCGGCCCACGGACTGGCGTGGGCTAGTTCTAATATCCGCCACCTGAATCACGCTGGGACTAGTAGCTGCCGGGTCTCTCCCGGCTCCCCTGGCCGAGTGGCCACCCCATTGAGTCGGTCCGCTCTTACCTCGAAACAGGGATTCCCTTGGGGCTGAGGTCCATCCAGCGGGCTTGTCTCGGCCTGTTCCCAGGCGTGGGCAAGGGTGTTGTCCTCTCACTGCTCCCGTAGGAAGTCCTCACTTCTGCCCATCTCCTCCGCCCGGTTACTTCGTGTTGCGGTCTCACCCGCCTGAGCTTCGGCGAGGCCGCTCTGTCCCCGAGGATCCCGGGGCGCGACAGCTGTCTCGCCCCTAGGGGTCTGGCCCCAACGCTGCACGGCCCGTCGGAACCCTAGCCAATCCCGTCCCAGGATTACCGGGTAGGCTAGTCTCGGGGCCACCGCTACCCGGCAGTGGGCTTGGCATGCCCCATCTCGGATATGTGCCCAGCGAGTAGGGTACTGGCAGGTTTCACCGTGGATACATTGCACCGCCATGGGTGGGCCCCCATCGCCGCCCCTTGGGGTCCCCTCCTCCCGTACCAAAGTTTGATTACAGCCTGAGTCCACCAGGGCTCAGGTTGCCCGTCCATCAAGGCTTACCTGAATAGTAATTCGGATAGGTTTAGGCCACTGAGGTCCCCTCTTGGCGGGTGCGGCCCACCCGAATGAACAGTCCATAAAGGGGCATTCTCGGCAGAAATGCCCCTCCTGGCCGCACTCGAAGCACGCGCCCCGTTTGGCGCTCTCCATTTGTCGAGGTGGGGGTTCCATGGCTTCATTCTGGGGCGCTGGCTCCGAATTCCCCAAGCCTCCGGGCCCGGTATTTTTCTCCCAGCGAGCCCATGGGATAGGTGGGGGCTACCCCTGCCCCCTTGCTTCTGGTGGGGCGTGCCCTCCCAGGCAGTGTGGGTCCCCGACCTGAGGGCTTGGCACCCTGGTGGTTACTTTCCTCCTCCTTGGCTGCCAGGTAGTTTTCCATGATAGCTACGGCCTCTCCCAGTGTTGTGGGTTGGTGGCGCCTCACCCACGTTCGCCCCTCAGGTGGTAGTATCTGCAGAAATTGGTCCAAGATAATCATGTCCACGACTTGGGTGGCCGAGCGCCACTCAGGGTCCAGCCAACGGGTGGCGGCCTCTTTTAGCCGCTGCACCACCGCCCTCAGGCGCTCCCCGGGTCGGTACCTCTCGGCCCGAAATTTTTGCCTGTGGGTGTCGGGCGTCACCCCTGCTTGATCTAGTATAGCCTCTTTTACCTTGTGGTAATGTAGGGCATCTCGTGCAGGCAACCCCCTATATGCCCCCTGTGCGGGGCCTGTCAGATAGGGTGCCAACAGAGTTGCCCATTGTTCCTCTGGCCAACGAGCGGCCATGGCCACCCTTTCAAAAGTAACTAGGAAGGCCTCCGGGTCATCGTCGGCCGTCATTTTTACCAACCACAGCGGCAGCGTCAGGGCTGCGCCTACGGCCCCCCTTGGGCGGTAACCCCTCCGACCCCCGCCTCCGGCTGCTGTCGTTGCGGTCCTAAGACCTCTCGCACCAGCTGCTTCTGGTTGGTAAGTTGCTGCAGCAACTGAGTCTGCTGCTGCTGCTGCTGCTGCTGCTTCTCCACCAGCCATTTCAGCAGCTCTCCCACCTCCATCTTAATCCCGAACCCCCCCTTTTTTCCCCTCTTTTTTTTCACTCTCTCACTCTGTCTCTTTTGGGTCCCCTACCGGGGTGCCCACATTCTCCACCAGTGTGGCGAGATGTGCTCCCCCAGCCCGTCTCTCGCCTCTTGCCCTCCCCAGTCTCAGTCCTGTAAAGTCCACTGGGGAAGGGTAGCTCCCTCCTCCGGGCCTTTAGTCTCGGGGGCCCCCTGCGCTCCGCCTGAGTATCCCGGCCGTCGGGCTCGGAACGCCCTCACCCGAGCTCGGCCCTTCCCGGCCCTTGGGCGTCCAGTCCGGCCGGCCTCACTCCATCCTGCTGGGCCCACTCCGCCGTCCTGGTTCCGTCGCCCTCGGGGTCGGCCTGCCATGCTCCCCGGTTCGGGGTCGTGCCCCCCGGCCACTACTCGCCTGGAGCTGCCTGTGGGAAGAGGGAGAACTCCGCCAGCCCTCACCCCCACTTCCCCCCTTCTCCTGGCTCCCCGGTGCTCTTTTGAACAGGTGCGCCTTGCGCGCCGCTTCCAGCCGCGCCGCCGCCGCCCGTGGCCTCCGCGGTCCTAGAGCCTGCCCTGTAGGACACGTCCGCAGCCCTGCTCCCCCGCTGGGCTGCGGGTTCGCCCTGCCCCCGGGCCGCCGTGAGGCCGGCGTGCCCTGCCATCTCCGCCTGCCTCCGACCCCGTGGGCCCTCCGCCTTGGGGCTGGGAGTGCGGGGACGGACCTCCCCATCACACCATCTATTAGTTAATCAATGTTCTGATCCTACACAGAGACAGACCCATGTGACTACTTATTCAGGCTATGTCTAGACTGCAATCTTCCTTCGGAAGAAGCTTTTCTGGAAGAGATCTTCCGAAAAAACTCCTTCAGAAAGAGAGCATCTACACAGCAAAAGCATATTGAAACAGCGATCTCCTTTTTCGAAAGAGAACGTCCACAATGAATGGACACTATGTCGCATTTAAGCTGTCATTACTATGGATGTAGTGGCAACTAAGGCACTTGTTCTTTTTCTTCTTTCCTCTTCTTTTGAAAGAACTTCCTTTTCCCTGTACACACACGCCTTTTTGGCTATGTCTATACTGCAAGCCTCTTTCGAAAGAGGCTCTTTCGAAAGATACTTTCAAAAGAGCCTCTTTCGAAAGAGAGCGTCTAGACTGCACGTTGAACTTTCGAAAAAGCGGCTTGCTTTTTCGAAAGAAAGCATCCAGTGAGTCTGGATGCTCTCTTTCGAAGAAGCCCTATTTACATTCAAGAACGCCTTCTTTCGAAAGAGGAACTTTCGAAAGAAGGCGTTCTTCCTCGTGAAATGAGGTTTACCGCCATCGAAAGAAAAGCCGCATTCTTTCGATTTAATTTCGAAAGAACGCGGCTTGAGTCTGGACGCAGGTGAGGTTTTTTCGAAAAAAGGCTACTTTTTTCGAAAAAACACCTGAGTCTGGACACAGCCTTTGTGAAAAAGCTTTTAGAAAAAGGTTTCTTCCTCATAGAAAGAGGTTTACCAATGTCAGAAAAAACGTCTGTTCTTTCCGTTTATTTTGAAAGAACGTGATTGCTGTGTGGTCTTAAGTGAAGATTTTTCGGAAAAACAGTCGTTTTTCTGAAAAAACTCTGCAGTGTAGACATACCATCAGTTCTTTTTAAAGGCTCCGGGCCTTCATTGTCTAACAGTGCTAGATACTGCATAAGAGTCTGTGAAAGATATTGTAAATAATTATGTAAGGATGAATTATATTCTATGAAGCTCTGTGCAGGTGCAGGAATTCAACAGCTTGGTTCTCTTTTAAAACTGGGCACCAGCATCCTGGGTATTTTAGGCAGCTTTTTTAAAATAATGGGCAAAATTCAAAACTAGTATAAAACCGGCATACTTCCACTGAGTTCAGTAGAATTGCACCTGCACCCACTCACACCAGATTTGAATTCAGATTTATGAATATTTTGTTGCATTTTTAAGATTTAAACATGTGGGAAATGTCTAACCTGAAATAAACTCTTCACTGTTAATGAGTAAGTATGGCTAAATGTTGTGAAAGAGAAACACTCTAATTACTTATTCAAGTTCTGCAACACTCAGGCAGAACTCCTGATGATGTCAGTGTTTGATCTGGGCTCCTAGGTGCTATAATACAAATAATAAATACTATTTTAGTCAATGGAGCTAAATTGAGCAGTTGCATGAACAACAGTGTAAGTGGGCAGGAGAAAGAAGTGTAAATGTTAAAGCAGAGTAACTTGTGCTTATTGCACATTCAGAGGGAACGCTAGACTATTGCAGCATGCAGGCTGAAAGGGCAATCAAAGGGGTGGTGATGGGACAGCAACACTAGGGTTCAAGCTAACACAGTCTCTTCCTTCTGCCACTTCAGCTTAATTGCATACCCACGAAAAGCTAATGTGTTGAAAATTTGTTTATCTGGGTATTTCAACAATTCCCATTGTCATAGTAGCAGTGTGCCTCTGTTTGCACTTTACCATTCAGATCTCTTTCCAACCCTCTTGCCAATATGTAACTTTGTACTACTATTTTTGTCACTCCTGAGAATTTAGCCTACTGGCCAGTGTTTGTCAAAGTGGTCTGCAGATTCACTCTCAGAAACCTGCTAATTGGCTGCTCTGGTTTGTTTATTTATCAGCTCCAAAGCCACGGAGCCTCATTACTCCCATTGGCTACAAATGGCAAACCAGAGCCAATGGGAGCTGCAAGGCGGAGCCAATAAACAAATTGGAGCAACCAGTTAGCAGGTTTCTCAGAGTGGATCTGCAGACCAATTTGAGAAACACTGACCAAGAGACTTCCTAATAACAAACAGAATGTTTGTAATTTCTAGTTACAATAATTCTAGCATGATGTAACCCTACAAAGATAAAGCTGAATAATTGTTCCCATTCTAAACCCCTGTTTTCTGCAAGAGCCCTTTCCTTATTACCTGTGCTCCTCAGAAGGTTTTTAGTGAATTATGTGTTCATGCATAAATCACTATGCTGCCTCATCTCGAAAACTGAATTTGCTGAGCTCATGAGATTTTCTATGTGCAACTGTAAGATCCAGCTGCTGTTTAAAACTGTATGCAAAGGGCACATAAATTGCTTGGTGTCATGGGAAATTTTATGCAGTTTTCCACACAAGTTTCTGAGCATTTTGTAAGGAAGGCATTGAATGGGGGTATGCAGAAGTCCTTGCCTTGACCACTGCTTATCTTGGAGTACTCCTGACCCTTGCGCCAAAGGTTTTGTGCAGCTCCCAAGTTTTACAAAAGAGAGGTGGGAAAGATGCCTGAGAGAGGACATAGCAATATAAAACTGATACTGTCATGAGGAAATTCCCCCTTTTCACCTTCTTTTTCTCTCAGATATGCTAATAATACATTCCAGTGAAAATTCCATTTTTTAAAAAAGAGCTATGTTAAACAGTCATTATGTTATGCACTTAAAAGCCAATACACAAGAAAATTAAAGCTGTGCCCACCTAACTCTGCTCCCATTGTAGGTGTTCATTATAATGCAGTCTTTTGTTATGTGCCCACATACATTTTTCAAACATATATTATCTAACCCATTGTTCTCAGGGGAGTTTTATATATACAAGTGTCTGGAGTCAGAGAAAAGAATGTGTCTTTTCAGGAGTGAAAATCTAATGTATAGATTTTGGTCTTTTCTGCACCATAGTTTTTAAGCTGATAATTTAGATACACCACAGCCAGTTTTCTATGTAAAATCAGTGTATTGATGTTGATGTTACACTATCACTGCTGCAGCTACCCAAATGACTAAACATCTAGGGTACATCTAGACTACAGGCTTTTGTCGACAGAGGCTTTGTCGACAGATACCGTCAACAAAGCTTCTGTCGACAAAGAGTGTCTAGACTACATTCAGTTCTGTCGACAAAGCAAGTTGCTTTGTCGACATGAGAGTGTAGTCGCAAAGGATAATGTAGATGCAATAATGCCGTCTGTTGACAGAACTCTGTCGACAAAAGGCATTTTTTTCCTCGTAGAATGAGGTTTACTGCCGTTGTCAAAACTGCCGAGTTCTGTCGATGTTATTTCGACAGAACTAGGCGGTAATGTAGACTCAAGTATAGTTTTTTTGACAAAAGTCCGCTTTTGTCAACAAAACCCTGTAGTCTAGACACACCCCTAGTGCAGACGAAGTTTTACCAGGCTCGGTCCTGTCCTCTCTACTTCCGAGAAACTCCTCTTGGTCTGAATGAGACTGTTGCCTTAAGTACAGAATCAAGCACCAAGTCTATAAGACATTCCTGGATCAATGTGCATTTTGCAATAAGATTTTAATGAATGTAGTAATTATTACACCAACCTCATCAGAAATCTGACACTATTTCATTATGAAGCAAGGCAGCAAACTTTTCCACAAAACACTCCTATTGTGCAATATGAATCTTTATTTTTCAGCAGAGAAGCCACTTTTCCCTTGAAATATTATTTCCTATATTATGATGTGGTGATTGCAATGTTTGGTTAGAAATCACCTTGAAAAATAGCAGAGTAAAAGTTATAAAAAGACGGTGCCAGAGAAATCTTAACCCTGTAATATAGGACATATAGGACATTGGAAAGGCTTCTTGAATTGATCTATTAAAAAAAAAAGTTAACCTTCATGGAGTGATCCTAGTTGTGCTTTTCAAAGTACCTAATATTTTTCTGGCCACCCCCAGTATGTTATTTAAAAGCTGATAATCTTGTTCATGGTAATTTCAATGAGCCACGGCAGACATATAATGCTTCCTCTTTTAATAGGTGCAAAGTGAGTTATTGTCACAAAGCATATATGAAAAAGGGACGTGAAAAGAGAATCCTGTCTAATCTCTGTAATAAGGGCTTGTGAGGGTGCTAACATGGTCACCTGAATTATGCATGTCTATTGTGTTCAAATATCATAAATCGATGCATGAATACCGTCCAAATCATTTTCAGTTCATGAACATTTATACACAGAGCTCTTGAGCACTGCAAAGACAATTAGTCATATTTGTATGCCGGAATTAATTGAGAGTGAGATGCGGGAGGCAGAAAGAGAGAACAAAGAATGCTTTTTGTCAGTTCTTCCAACTGACAGGGATAATTAGATATATGAAATTGAAATTCCTCAGCAGGGGGTTTCTGTTGACAATGAATTTTCTTTTGATTCCATTCTGTTATTCTTTTATGCTGTCATCTGTGGCAATTTGTTATTCAGCTTGAAGCTTAAAAAAGCAAAGCATTCTGCTTTTATGAGTAGATGATGTCAGTTTGTACACTGCTGGGAAATAGATATTAAATGTAATCTTTAAACTAAAAAAAAAAGAGAGAGAGAGAGAAAATAAAATCAGTTAAAGAGACAGTGCTCTGTTTACACAGCCCTCCGAGTAAAACTTTGTAAGAAAGAGGCAGAACTTGCTTTGATGCTTTTTACTGTTGCTCAGGCTGCGTTAATGTCCCAGTTTTGCTGGAAGTAAATGCTATGTGAAGCTATGCTACTGAACAGTGTAAAGATTCACCACTGACTTGTATCTCTACTAATATATCATGTACAGCTAACACCTACTTATGCCCTGTTCACAGTGTATTCATTCATATTTCCAATTTGCTGAGCTCCTGACCAAAATTCAGTCAAAACCTGGAAAATATTCTCTGCCAATCTATAAAGTGAAAATCTACCTAGAATTCTGGGGTCTGACTGCAGCCTTGCAATGCCCCAGATTGGCAGCAACTTCAATGGGAATTCCATGAGCAAAGCAGCTCCAGAATCTGGCCATTATTTTATGAAAAGTCAGTTTAATTAAAGTCCCTCTCCCTTTCCTGGCCATCTCACCTCTGCTTCTCAGATCTCTTCCAGATGATCCACCTCTGAACGGCCTATTCAGTGTAATATTGGCATGGACAATACCGTACTAACAATACTGGTCTAAAAATAGACTCTTTAAATAACTGTCTACCAAAACAATATACGACAATTTGCTTTTTACAGTGTGTCCCATGTATGTGTTTCTTCTCTGTGAAGTTTTTGACAAGATGTTGTTTGTGTATATGAATATGTGCAAATGATAAAATGTTTATTTTTAAACATAAGGTTCTATAAATCTATGCACATATCTACAAATGTAATGAACTAGCTTATATTTTTATAAGCATTACCCAGGACCTATTATACGTAAAACTCTCTCAGCTTCTCCTTCACCCTCTCTCTTCCATTGGAGCTGATGTTATCCAGTTTTCCTGAATTTCTTTTGCCTCTTTGTGTTCTGTTCTCTATAATTCCACATTATATGGCTGTTTGATATTTTGTGGTATTAACAGTTTCTTCTTCAACAGGCACTTTAGTAACAGTGGCTTTTACTGTATTTTATTTTTTTGTTACTGAAGCAAGAACCACACATGGTATTATGATGAAGTATATATTCCAATGAACTATTGTGAGTCTAACAATACCATACGGCATATCATTAAACATAACAATATTTAACCCATATGTATTACTGTCTCTACACCCTCAGAGCATTCTTTACAGATGCAGTTTTATCTTTTACTTTATGAAGGAAGGTCCTGTTTAACTAGCTCTGCAACCTTCGAAGATATATATATCTGTTGTTTATACACACTATATCTACATATACGTGACCTAGAAGACACACCTCTTCATATGAAAGATTAGTCTCCATGGCTATCAGTCTTTGGTCGTTCTGCTGAGACTTTCTTGAATGTTGCTACTGGTGATTGTGGTTTCTGTAACTTGGCACATGTCCATGGGGAAATGCATTAATGCCATGAAGTCATTTCATGTAGATAAAATTTATTTGTTCACTACTGACCTTGGGTGGATTTAAACTAGTGATTTAGAGATTAAACACTATAGTCTCCTACCTTCATCCTGCCCTTAAAATAGCAGTATACATGCTCTATTAAAGTATTAATAATTTTTTGGTTTATGTTTCATCCCAACATGAAATTATATGGAACTTGTCACCTATGCATAGGTGCAAAAGAGAAAGTTTGCATTTGCAATGGATTTTATGGTTAAATTTTTTGCTTTCAGGTCAATAAGCTGTATAAAAGTAATGGTCCAACTAGTATGCAATTTGCTTGGTGTTGGGTGACCCATTCAGATATATTCGATAGCCACATATACTGCAACAGCCACACACACTGCTCACGGTTACTTCCCTATTCCTATTCATAGCCCGTTGACTTATACCGGGCCATTAGTATAATAATGTGTAGACAGCTGTGGTGATCAGAATCTCACTTACTGGATTCTTCTCTACCCGTGAAAATTTGTAGCCATCGTGATTTCAAAGAAATTATTCTGGTTTTTATCTTCCCTGTGAAGAAGACCGTGCTTTCAGTAAAAAAAAAAAAGCAAATTCCTTTCAAACCTTATTCAGAAAATATGACTTTAGATGCAAAATCACAGTGCAGTCCTTGCAAAAAGTTTAGTACTATACAAAATATTTTGCTGGCAAGCAACCATATTGATTGAAGATTATTAAGTCCCATAACACTTTTTAGGTGGACTGGCACCTTGTAAGCTTTATCAAAAAAAGATTAGCTTGGGAATGACATCCACTAAAGTTCTGATATTTTCCCATGTGTTGGTTTAATTATGAGTGAATCCAACAACTCAGAAATATTCTTAGATGACCCTAATGACACTTGGATTAATAGTAGTGCCAGGTGCACCTCAGAAGATCTGAATCATTCGGATGAGCATTACCTCAGTCTGAATAATCAGAAAAAAAAGTTGGAAAGTTTGTACTTACTGATTTGAGCTTCTTTTGTGGTATTTCATTATGTTACATCAGTATCAAGAAAGCGTTTATAAGGGGTTTTTTTTTGTTATTTTTATTCCCAAAAAGTTTAGCAGAATTTTTTAAAGTGTTCAAAGATTTGGTATAGATTCTGAAAGAAGATTTGGGTAATTTCTAAACTGATTCTATCACCCTTCATTTATTTAAGTCATATAGAATTAAAGAAAAGCTTAGGGTTTAGTTATGAAGGATATTTTCAATTAATTCCCAGGTTGTCATTGCTTGTCTTTATTCAAGATACAGTTTCCAGAATTAGTGTAGAACTTATTTGAAAATGTTGGTCAGTGTTTGAGATCACTCTGTTAAAATGCCTTCCTGCATTCATAGACAATCCAATCTATTACTGCTGCCATCTCTTTCTGTGTTTTGTTTTGTAAAGTGAGCTACACATTCAGAATAGCTGTTCATATAATCTTTCTCAAGAGCAAATTAAATTATTGTTGCATGGCTGCTCTGACATAAAAGAAGGGAAGTTATTATTTGTAGCCTTCCTCCCCACATCCAAATATAATTTGGTAAGTTAATTGGTAAAGTGAGCAGCGTTATCAGGTACTCTAGCTAATCAGGAAGGCATAAAGATTTCCCTTTTACATTTTCAAAAAGCAGCAATGGTTGAAGGTTAAAAAACCCTCAACTCACATAAACAGTTATTTTACAGAAATAATAAGGCAGGTTCTAAATTGACAGAATGACTCTTCTCTTTTTTATTATTGTGGATAACACACTGAGATACTGTGTTTACAACTGCAAAGGTCCAATGCTTATAAATCCTGGAAATGCTTACTTTTTGTTTTAGTTTACCATCTAAATAAACCCATCTTTTCTAGACAGCTCACTTCCATTTTTATGTGTTGGATCCAACTTCAGCGTAAGTGCTGTTGTTTAGCTTTTCATTTCAGAACTGCTTTTCTCTCTCTGATTTCTCTCTCTCATAATTCCTGCAGGAAATTTTCTTTAGCTGGTGTGCACATCCTTGCCACTAAAGCCACTTGCTAGAGGTTGCTAAGGAGAACTAAGAACAGTGCTTCCAATATCCTTCAATTGACAAATAAGGGGCACCATAATTTTCCTGGTCTTTATTAGCCAAAAATGCAGTCGATGGTTTGGGGGACTGATAGGGTATGTCTACACAGCAACATTATTTTGAAATAACTAGTCTGTGTCTACACAGCAGGCAGGTATTTCAATATAATGTCGAAATACTATCAAGCTGGAGGACTTCTTACTCCTGTAACCCTCATTGTACAAAGAGTAAGGGAAGTTGGAGGAAGAGTGCTCTGTTTCAAAATAAATGCTTTGTAGATGCTCCCAATTTTGAAATAAGCTATTTCGAAATAAGCTATGCAATTGACATAGCTCAATTTGAGTAGCCTATTTTGAGTTAAGCCCTGCTGTATAGACGCATCCATAGTGGGGATCTGAAAGCTTCAACTTTGGAACACTGGTTCAAATATGACAATATTAGTAGTGATTAAGATTTATTACCACCCGACATATGTTTTGATAGGGTACAAGTGGATACATCATAATCAGTACCAAGGACTTGATCCACAAAGGAAATGGACCAAGCAGTGAAATGCCTAGCATTTTGGTGCCCTGCACCTTAGTGGATTCCAGAGCTCCGAGTTTATAGTCACTCAGGCTCCATATACCATGCATGGGGAAAATTAGGTGCCTAACAGTGGGATTTACAAACGCCAGAATGATGAACAGGGAGCCGCCTAAGACAGCCAATAGGAGATGCTGAGGAGAACAAGGTGGCTCCAACTCAGATGCATCATCTTCTGCTCAGGGTGCTCAGCCTCAAATCCTCTGCTGGGTAGGAACATAACCTGCTGCTGCAGCTGTCACCTCTGTAATCTTCCTTTGCACCAGTGGTTAGTGTTCTCACTCAGGATGTGGGAGATCCAGATTTAGATATTCTTTCTGCTTAATATGGAACAGGGATTTAATCCCAGGTCTTCCATCTCCCAGGTGAGTGTCCTTGTCACTTGAAGCATGGAATACCAGGACTGGATGGGACTTCAAGATCATGGCCCCCCTACTACCACAGCAGGAGAGGGGGATGCCGCTGGCCCTTCGTGTGGCTACATTGAAGCCAGACCATGGGGCCTACCCCTGGATCAGGGCCAGGGATAGGATGCTGCCTGATTGTGACCTTGTTGGCCCCAGCTCTGGCACACGGAGCAAGCCGCCTACCATGCTATCTGCCCCAGGAGCAGTTGGGCAACCATCATGTGGCTAATCCTGGCCACAGCTCCAGCACTGGGGAAGCTGGTGGTGATTGCCCAGCTGCTCCTGGGGTGGGTGGCTTGCTCTGGGACTGCACTGTGGCCCAGCTCCAGTTCCAACACATGGCTAGGGGGAAGTAGAACTGTGGCCCAGGTAGTGTTAAGAACTGACTTGGCCCAGCCTCTTCTGGAGGTGTGAAGCAATCAATGGGAGCATCAGGAGGTGGTGCTCCCTCATCCCTCTCATGCCCAGACCCCGTATCTATATCCCCCTCATACACATACACCCCCACCAAGACCGCATACTTCACTTGGGTATGAGGCATTCTAGAGGTGGCTGTCCAAATTTCCTATTGAAACCACTGTGCGTGTAATATTGAAGACACTGGGCCATATAGGTGCATCTGAATGGCGGCTTTGTGGATGTAAATTTTGGACAGTTGGGCTATCAAATAGGAAAACACTCATGCCAGCAGTTCCATTGGATTCTGTGCATACATTTTCCCAGATGTGAAGGCCCAATTGTGCAACAATTTAGTGACCCCTATCACTCAGACTTTTTCTCAATAGAGAAACAAGAACCGAATAGGCACAAATTCTTAACTTTTTTGTTGATCTTTTCAGGTCAGGGAAAAAAAAAGCCATGTTGGCAGGAAAACATGTCAGAATTTGAATGACCAGTTCACACACTTTACCTTGTCTGCAGTTTAAGGGTTTCATTTTCCACGTACAATCAATTCTGTTACTTTTCACAAACATATGATTCACTTATCTTTCCCAACCCAGTGTTAGGATTATTTCATTATTACTACAAAGTTTGTTGTTGGTATTTCTATAAGGAAACTCTGGAAGGTAACATTTGGCCAAATCACTATTCAGTTACATTAATGTAACTAATCTTCTCAGAGAGGCAGGAGAGAGAGAGAAATTGTTATATCACATAGTCCATCTTTTGGTAGTGCAGGACTGTTCCTTATTGTGTATTTACAAATGTTTTAAATGAAGAGGCTTCTACCATTTAATGGGAAGATTATTCCACAGACCTAAACATCTCACAATCAGGAAGATTTATTGGTACCTAGCCTAAAATTTCTCTTTTTTCATTCAATTTTCATCACTTTATGTTATCTTAAAATATGTCTTCTCCAATATTTATACGCCATTATCATTTAGTCATCTAAATTATTTTTCTTTTTGTTCTCTTTTTCTACACTCCATCCAGTCTACTATTAGTTTTCTGATAACCAGTACAGGTAGTCCCCGGGTTACATGGATCCGACTTACATCGGATCCCTACTTACAAACGGGGTGAGACAACCCCGCAAATAGCTGCTTCCCCCCAGCAGACCAGGGAGACGCGAAGCTAGCGCCCCACCCGCCCCCCCAGCAGACCAGGGAGATGCGGAGCGGCTTTTCTCAGCAGACACCTTAGCTTGAGAATAAAGGACTGAGGGAAGTGAGGTGTGGGACAATAAAACTGAGCTCTGGAGAAATGTTTGGCTAGAGTTTCCCCTACAATATGTACCAGTTCCGACTTACATACAAATTCAACTTAAGAACAAACCTACAGTCTCTATCTTGTACGTAACCCGGGGACTGCCTGTAGTAAATGATTCTCCTGCTTTGTGACAGAATACTTGTGTATATCCAGCTTTAAACAATGCCACATTACCTTTCATGAGTGCCTAATTCACTCACTCTTCCCTGAATTGATCTTGGGATTACTGCACTATTACCATAAAGTTTATCGAATTTACTATGCATTACTAACTCAAAGTTTCTTTTGTCATTGCTGCTTTCAAGATTTTCCCCACCCCTTTAATATATTTGTTTTATGTTTACATTTATTTCCCCCCATAATTATATCCCTGTTGTCCAAATCAAATTACATTTTATCTTATACCAAAGATTCTTATTTTATCATTTTCATATCTATCTTAGCTTTCTTTGTGATGTTTCTCAGTCTTTGCCGATAGGTGCAATTCCTGCCCATTTCTTACTATCTGCAAATTGTATTCAATGCTTGTTTACTCACTCACAGGTCATTAATGAAAAAAATTAAAGACCAAACCCAAAACAGATGTCTGAGGCACCTCATCACAATTCAACTGCTTTGACATGTGCATTGAAAAGCTGATGACAAAATATGAAGACAAAGAGCAATGTTTAGAGCTACACCAAGACAAGAGTGAAAATGTGCCATCACCTCTGGCTGCGGGGGGGGGGGGGGGGGGGATGGGGAAGACCCAAGGAAAACATTACTTACATTGAAAACTCTTTGGTACAGGAATTATCTTTCTGTCCTGTATTAGTACAGCACCTGGCACAGTGGAGTCCTAGATAGGCACTATAATTTGTTCATGGCAATCATAATAATAATAGAAGCAAAAAGTTCTTACTAGTGGGGACAGAGGGAAGATGCAGCCTACTACAAAATGGCTACCTTAGGGCTGCAACTCCTTGTAGCTGCCAGATTTAAAGAGCCAGCTCCAAGGAAGGCATCCTGGGAAAACAAAAGTCTGTTAAAATATTATGTTAAACATTTCACTAAAAAATCAAAATACATATAGAAGTTTCCATCAGTAATTTTATAATTACATTCTGGAGCCCCTCCAGCTCCCTCCAAAACAGACTTAAAACCATACCCAAGTGACTAAAGAATCAGGTTCATCTGCCAAGATGTAAGCAATTCATGATTCTAACTTTCTTTATAGGTTTAGTGATTGTATTACTTCATATTTGTTCCATTTTTGTGGCAGGGATAGAAATTACATGGCTGGGTGATAACCGCCCAGGACTTCCCTTCTTTCCATTTTTTGAAGATTAATCCTCATCCCCTTAATCCATTCCCATCCATCTATGGATGTTCCATGATGTCCAGAAGACATACTATGCTAAAAATCCGTTTGCTACTTCTCTGTACATGTGGCCAGCGTCTTTATTTAATTAACTAACCTGAAGATAGATTTGCGCTGAAAAGCAGATTTTTGTTTTTTCTTTTCAAGGTATCTACCTGTCAAACCTCTTTCTAAAAATTAAAAATAGAAGAGATTGATTTGCAATTGTCATAAAACTAGTTACAGGGGTTTTAAGGTAAAGGGGCCTCAAAACATCTTGAAATTCAAATGGGTCAAGTAATTTAACAGATGCTATTGATATCCCTCTAGAACGTCGTCCAGATACACAGTTACCCAGTTGCCATTTCTTATGCTCACAGCATTATTAGACCAGCTTGTTTCTGAACTGAATACTGAAGCTTTGCTCTAGTGCAGAGGTGGGCAATAATTTTTGATGGGGAGGGCACTCCAAGGTTTTGGGAAGTAGTCAAGGGCCACACTTTTCTATGCAAATTCTGGGACAGAGGTTGGGTGCAGAAAGGTGCTCAGGTAAGGGATTGGGCTGTATTAGGGGATGTGGATTCTTCTGCGAAGGAATTTAAGTGAAGAAGGGGTTTGTGACCGGGGCAGGAGATAGGGTGCAGGAGAGCAACTGACAAGAAACTAACTTGTCTGTTGTCATTTCCCAAAGTGAGAGAAAAGCAAAAAACAAGCCAATAGCCTACACTGTGAAAAACAAATTAGATTTTGATCATTTTTAGAGTTTTAATAATTAGTGACTTAAGTAAGAGCTTAGAAAACAAATACAAATTGTATCTCGTAGGGCATAGTTAGGCCCAGCTCTGGCTCCACTTCTCCCTTCTTTAGGTTTCTATGGGCACAGTGTCATAGTGGATTATAGAGTTCCCCTGTGTGATAGCTGTATGTACTAGGGTGGGTGGGGAGAAGTCAGGTGAGGATGCTATTCTTTCCTGCTCTGTACATGCCAGCTGTAGAGGGAGGTGGGGAGAAGGGAGCTGGACTGGCAGGGAGGCTACATCATTCCTAAAGCAGTGCAGAACCTCTAAAGATTTAATGATTTAACATCGTAACTCATGTTTTTAGTGACCAGTTATTGAAAAAGAAAGTTACCAGAAATAGTCATTACAATAAGGTTAAGAGTACTGGGACACCATTTATTTACTTGCTAGGAGGTGAAATACTGACCCCACTAAGTTTGCTATTCACTTCATGGGGCCAGGATTTCACTCTAAACAAATTCATTAAAAAAAGGGGTGGGAGATGGGGAATTCAAATGCAGAATCCATGTAGCCAGATAGCTCCTTCCTGAGAGGTCCAACTGTTTTACCCCATTTTGCATCAGGCGATGGTAGTTACAGAAGTAAATGAGAGTAAGGTTTGGCCCTATCTTTTGCAGATCAGATGAATAATTTCTATTCTTTGCCACCTGGCTATATTTAACACACACGGATGTCAATGGGAGTGGTACACATAGGGTGAAACTCCCTGTGCAACAGGCAGCAAAGGACTATATACCCTTTAAGGCCCAATGAAACCTTTAAAATAGAGTCTTCAATGGTACACAGAGAGACAAGAACAAACATAGAAAGTAAGCAGCTAAGTGAGCCATGAAATCAAGTATTATGCTGGCTTCCAGGCCTTTTCTGTAACCAAGAGAGAATTCTGTCTCCCATATACACATAGATTTTATATATTAGCAACATATTCTACTTTACAAAAAAAAAGCCTAGAAATCTTTTTTAGAAATAGAAAATATAATAGTATTGTAGCCTAAGGGTGACATTAATGCCACAATAATAATTTATATTTTATGTCGGTTTTATTTTACACACCTGTTTTTCTGTGCGATTCATAATCTCCTCTAGTGCCCCCTCCCTCGCACACATATTGATATTAAAGCAATTGCATTGTCACAGGGTTCATAATCTTAACTGAGATGCTTCATGGGAGTAGAATTTATAATCTTTTCTGATAACCACAGTAATTTCAAGTTGGAACAAATAGGTTATATACATTAAAAAAGAGTCTAATCTAATTTTCTAATTATCTTAAAATATTACCTATTCATTTACATCTTAATTATTTTCTAGGTTGATGTGTTCCCTGCTAGTAATTTATGCAGTGCTTCTTTTATGCCTCTTTATATTAAGTTTTGAAAAAAAGGAAAAGAAAATTGAGGCTGGGATGGCACCAGGCCTGAAAACCTTTTTGAGCTAATTGAAAGCCAAGTGTATGGCTTTCCCTTCCTCTCCTTCTTTTCTCATGATCACTAAGGTTTTAAAGCCGTATAAAGTGATTGGTTTTAGGGGCAGTCTCTGAGGCAAATTGTTACTGTCCTCCCTTTCTACGTGGGAGGCTTTGGTTCATGCCCATCTTTTGTTTTTTGGGCATGCTGCAAAGACAGGAGGAAAGTGCCATGCATCACTCAGTAGCAATCCCTCCGGTCCATTAAGGAGTTGTGTAGCGAGGCTAGGATCACATTCATCCCTGGGGTAACTCCATTGACTTCTGTGGCATTGCACCAAGCACAAATCTGATACTAAAAGGGCACATCTTAGCTGCAAGACTAGGAGCTCTGAAGCATTCCTTAGAGGTGGCTGAATGAAACTGGCTGTTGCTTTGCTGGGGGGAGGGAGAAGTCCTTAATGAGGCAGGACATATATTATCTGTTAATTAGGTTAGAAGTTATGGACATATGGTTTTGCATGGTTTACTCACTATATAAACCAGCACCTCCCTTTTTAAGGTGGTTGAGAGAAACAGGTTTATTTATCCATTTATTTAGATTCTTGTTACCATAGAGTTTTATATGGTTAGTTTTTGTTTTTAAGGCACAATGAGGCCTGGTTGGAGAATCAGGCTTTGAGTACACTAAAAGGCAGAAGGTACAGTGCGGTGTCTCCAAATCCCATGGGAGAAGTGTGATTACAGTATGATGATAATTAGACTTCTGGCTCCACAGGCTTTATCTACCATGTTTCTCTTTTATACTCTTCACTTGCTTCTATTTGAGGGCTGGAAGAAGATGCAGTGGAAGGGTGAGATATTAGTGCACAGCAGTTCCCTTTGTGTTCAGAGGCTATTGGATTTATGCACTGAACAAGCTGCCCATTTCAAATGCTCTTTGGTCAGTCAGAATACTCCCTAAAACCAAAGTATTATCCCTATATTCACACTTCCTTTCCACCCCCACAACCGCTGGGGCTGCTAACAAATCAGCAATATGGGAATGTTCCCAATGACAGCTTAAATTTATATGACAGGTTAAGGCAGATGTTCCTTTTTCAAATGACCTACTATCTCTGTATCTCTGCTCTTACCAAGCAAGCAGTGTTATGTTTTTAATTCCCTAACGTGTGACCCAGCAGCCCGTATCATCTTACAGAGAGTGAATAGAAAAGTGAAGGGCAGACTGTGTGGTCACTGTTTTCAATATCCCCCCTGCTAGCCATTACATCATCCAGCTACTCTCTAAGAGGATTTTCAGCAGGCTTGGCTTCGTTATTAAAATAGTAATTAATTTTTTCCTCTTCACAAAACCCGAGGACCTTCAAATGGAGGCCTCAGGAGTGAGGGCAGTTTCCTTTTGAAAGTGGCCTTTCTGGGAGCCATAATCGGCTCTCCAACTTTACAGTACACATGTTCCCCAGTAAATGTGATTAAAGAGCCACACAAAAAACTCCCTTGCAGAAAATTAATTCAGTTTCCAGAATAAAAAGTTTGATAAAGTTGTGCAATGCTCCAATGACAACACATAATAGAAGTGCAGAGTTTTATCCTCTTGAAGGATAAATGAGCGGCCAGAAAGGTCTGGTAGTTCCCAGAGTAAAAACATCTGCTACAGCTAATTCACTTTAGCTTTTGATTGTAAAATTCATTAGCCATATCAGGCAGCTGTAGTTTCAAACATGTTGCTAGGAAGTACAGTTTTACAGGCTGGGATGCCGTTTGTTCTCCTCAGCAGTAGCAAGGTAGCATGAGTGCCTAGTGAAATGCAACCTCCTACAATCCTAAAATAAGGGTTTGAAAATAAGGATTTGAGGGGGGAGGGTGTGACTACACAGAACAGGGTGCCCTGGAGCCACCAAAGTCTTTGCTGCTGATCATCCCAACTTCCCCATCAATCCCATCTGAAAATTTAGTCTTTCTGGAGTTTTGAAATATAAATCCTTTGTGGATTATAAAGTAAATAGCACATGGACACACCATGCCAGTATATTTCACTTCGATGCTCTCCAGTACTTTTTAATCTCGATATTGTCATGTATATTGAGATAAAACCCTACATAAACATTGGGGAAAAACATTTCCCTGTGGTGCTGAGATTAGAGAAGGGCTCAACGCTGGTTCTAAAAATATATTTATTAACAAATGAGGCTAGCTAACGAGCATTTCACTGCTGAGACACCAACAGTGTGCCCACTGCTAGGATAGGTACTCTGGACTACTTCATCAAACTGACCCTGAGAAAAGATTAGTTTAATCTGATTTGTGAATCTTAGGATACAATGAAGATAGGAAACACATCACTCCATTACTCTGCCATGAGCTCTGCTCAAGCCAACTGACTTTTTGCCAGCCTGTCTAAAAGCAGCACTAGGTGGCTGCAGTGTCCACACTTTGATGGCTCTTCTTACTTGGTGAAAGCGCTCAAGGCTATCACATATGGGTCAGGCTTAGTCCACACTGGTAGCTAAAATCTTGGGATGAGGCTGGGAATGAAGGAGGTACAGTATAAAGATTGTGCCATGGTCTGTCAGCAAGACAGGCAAAGCTAGGTTTAGCACCCTCCTCCAAGAGAAAACTTCTCAATAGTCTGAATCACAAGTGCTCAGCTTGGGAAAACCTCCTGGAAGACTATTCAGTTGTCTATTGTGGATTCTCCAGCCATGGTTTGTCTTGTCACAGTGCATCATACAACACCTGAGGTGGCTCCTGAGATACCGTGGGAGCCCAAAGAAAAGCAACCATTCATCAGCCCTAGTGATGATATGGGATTTCCTGGCAGTATCAAAGCCACTCTCCAGTTTTGTCTTCTACCATGGGCTGACCACATCAGGTGGATGGAAAATGTGCAGCACTATCCAAATAGGATTTCTTCCCTGCAGTTGATGGTGGGTATGTCTTATATATCTCTGAACCATGGAAGGCACAACATTTTCTGTACATTGGGGATCAGTTTGTTGGCTGCACAGAAGTTAGGTAGCGGAATAATGGCTAGACCGATAAGCAGACAAGTTTTGTTGGCTTTGATATGTCTGTGATAATTGTTACGCATGCCTGGAATAGTGTGGATAGAGTTTTTTCCAACTGGAGTACAGTAGCAGAGAGCAAATTGCCCAGTTGATTGTGAATTGGATCCCCACGTGGGTCATAACAATTCATTTAGGAGACAGTTTCTGACCTTGAGCTACTATAGAAAGCTGGCAGATATATTTGTGAGTGTGTGATCTAAGGTGTGTCTAAGATCTCCTGGCTTTGGATTGTGTGCTGACTACAGACCATTCCAGAAGATGTTAAGCTCAAATTGGCTCTGAGCCTAGTGTAAGTGAATGTAAGTTGACACTGTCTTTGGTCTTTGGTATACTTGGTTTCAGTCTCTGTTTCTTGCAACAGTCATCTATGATAACATATGACAGTTTCGAAAACCTGAGCAGAGATATGAGTGTCAGACAGATGTTGATGCACAAAATTCAACAAATAAACTGAAGGCTTTATCATACGTCTGACCTTAGTGTCTAATTTATTTTGTGTCAGTCACTGAACCGAAATATCTGCTCCCAAAAATCTGTTCATTTGAACCCAAACAATATTTTTAATCAATAAATCAAAATGTTGAAATTTTTGAAACAAAATGACAAAATTGTTTGTTCAGTTTTTCCCTCAAAGGCTTTTCTTGGCCAAAACTATTCATTTAATTCAGCCTGGATTCACAAAGACTTTCAGAACCATGAAAAATATATTTGAGGTGAATTTTGATCTGCCACATTTTTCTTGTCCTCTTCTGCTTTTGAAGCTGCTTCCTGTCATGTGAGCTCTTCTTAACCACTTCCTTGTGTGTCTGACACTGAAAATGGTATGCTTATGATCTAGTATTTATATTGTCTAGTGCATAGAAATACAGCCCCATTGTGCTAACTGAACAGTATACCCGTAGGCTACGTCTAGACTGGCATGGTTTTCCGCAAATACATTTAACGGAAAAGTTTTTCTGTTAAAAGCATTTGCGGAAAAGAGCATCTAGATTGGCACAGATGCTTTTCCGCAAAAGCACTTTTTGCGGAAAAGCGTCCGTGCCAATCTGGATGTGGTTTTGCACAAGAAAGCCCCGATCGCCATTTTCGCCATTGGGGCTTTTTTTGCGCAAAACAGTTTTTAGCTGTCTACACTGACCCTCTTGTGCAAAAACATTTCCAGAAAAGGGCTTTTGCCTGAACGGGAATGTCAAAGCATTTGCACAAGAAGCACTGATTTCAGACAGTAGAACGTCAGTGCTTTTGCGCAAAATCAAGTGGCCAGTGTAGACAGCTGGCAAGTTTTTGTGCAAAAGCAGATGCTTTTGCGGAAAAACTTGCCAGTCTAGATGCAGCCTTAGAGTACAATCCAGTAGCAACAGAAGCCCACCTAAATAACAATAGCCTAATTGATGCATCTGTGATACATTTATAGGACCTGGACCTCACCTCTATATTCAAACTTTTTGCTGCCCTAATAAGATGCAAACTAATTCCAACTTTTCTTTCTTTGAACCTGTCTTTAAAAATTAATTTCAGAAAATAATAAAAATTTGCTTCCCTCCCCAATTCTGAATCCTCCTCTGTCAAGCAGGTGGCCTCTTTAGTTAGTGCTGCTGGCTGGGTGGAGGTTGAGAGGACAGGCCTTGTTTACATTTCTTTGGTCCCTTTGGAATATCATGCTCTTAATATCATGCCTTTGGAAACCTGCTGAATACACAGGTGTAGCTACTGTTTGGCCAGCAGAAATCTTTTAGTGGTGATTCTTCATCATCCAGTAAGACATGAGCTGCTCGCTAAGGGTGTGTCTAGACTACAGAGTTTTGTCGACAAAAGTGGACTTTTGTCAACAAAACTATACCTGCGTCTACACTACCGCTGAGTTCTGTCGACATAACGTTGACAGAACTCAGCAGTTTTGTCGACGCTGGTAAACCTCATTTTACGAGGCATAACGCCTTCTGTCGACAGAGTTCTGTCGACAGAAGGTGTTATTACATGTAAACTGTCCTTGCGTCTACACTGCCATGTCGACAAAGCTGCTTGCTTTGTCGACAGAACTGAATGTAGTGTAGATGCTCTTTGTCGACAGAAGCTTTGTCGACAGTATCTGTCGACAAAGCTTCTGTCGACAAAACCCTGTAGTCTAGACGTACCTTAAGAGTAGGTGGAGTTTGGAGAATTGGCACATAGAGACACTTCCTTTTAATCTGCAAACTGAGCAATTCTGAAAAGGATTCAGTGAGACACATCAAGCATGAGTCTAAGAAGACTTTTTTTAGATTAACTTTAAATTCATCATATTCTTGTCATTTGCTCTTAGTAAAATAGATCTATATGTTTTGGTGCATCTGGCTTGACTGGAGTTAATTTATTTTCTATAGGTTTGCCTTCTTCAAATATTCCTGACATCTTTAATAATGAGGGCATCTGAAGCCATGGAACATTGATGTCGATGAGAGCGGAATTGGTCCTAGATGAAGAGCTAATAAGATCAATGTGACATATGGGGACTGCTGACTTTCTGGGTGTGACAAGCAAGGCTTCAAAATAAGTGCACCACCATGATTTTTATTCCATTGGAACTCAGAACTGAACTACAAATCCATTCACTTTAATGGATAGACAGAATACAAGAAAACTAGTCTTGGTTTTCCCAAACTGTTCAGGGAAATATAAGCAATGCTTAATATGACAAAGCCATTAAACAACCGAATAAATTACACAGTGCAGAATAAGACTTGTAGCGTAACAATATTGTAAAACGAACATGCTTTTAAATGTTAGTAATGCAATTAGTCTCACAATTTTTCTCCCTCTGTAAATTCAATACTAAGGCATCAGAAATGAAATGGAAGACAGGACAGATCTATATTAGATCTATCAGTGGGTGAAAAGCAGTAGGGTCTGTACTAGATACCAGATAGCTGTTTTCCTCAGATTTTGGTAACTTGTCTGAAATTAGAGATGGAATAAAACCAGAGCTATTCATCACTCCTTACTAAGCCTTAAATGGTTGAGAGTTCATATTAAACGGGGACTAGGATTTTCAGCATCTCTGGTGTCTGTGCAGTATACCAATAAGGCTTTGCAAAACTCTTGTTAATCAACCCCTGTTTTTTTTCATGGCCTCATTAAAATTCTGGAAATATGTATTAGAAAATAATTATTTGATAAAAGAATGCCAGAATTCACTACATGCAACCAGATGTAAATGGTTCGGTGGACCTATTATTATGGTGCATAACTGATCCTATTTTAGGGTATGTCTACACTACAAAATTAATTTGAACTAACAGACGTTAGTTCGAATTAACTTTGATAGGTGCTGCACATACAAACCGCTAGTTCGAACTTAATTCGAACGAGCAGAGCGCTTAATTCGAACTAGGTAAACCTCATTCTACGAGGACTAACGCCTAGTTCGAATTAAGCAGTTCAAATTAAGGGCTGTGTAGCCACTTAATTCGAAGTACTGGGAGGCTAGCCCTCCCCAGCTTTCCCTGGTGGCCACTCTGGGCACCACCAGGGAAACTCTTCTGCCCCCCTCCCGGCCCCAGAGCCCTTAAAGGGGCACGGGCTGGCTACGGTGCTCGTGCCAGGTGCAAGCCTGCCAGCACCCAGACAGCAGACCCTGCACCTGGCACGGCTCGAGCCAGCCACCCGCTGCCACCCAGCGCTCCGCCTCTTCCTGGGACCTGGCTGGCGGCTCCCAGAAGCCTGCCCGGGTCCGCAAGAGGCGGGCGCCCACCTGGTCTAGTGCAGATATCGTGGACCTCATCCACGACCTCCGCACTAGGCACAGGAAAGTAGCCATCTAGGGCAGGATAGCTACCAGCCTGGCCACCCAGGAGCAGGTTTACATGAAAATCAGGGTGGTCCAGTGAGACCCCCGATCCTGAGCCCTGAGCTTAGAGTGTCCGTACTGGGTCAGACCAAAGGTCCATCTAGCCCAGTAGCCTGTCTGCCGACAGCGGCCAACACTAGGGACCCTGGAGGGGATGGACCAAAACAATGACCAAGCCATTTTTATCGTGCCATCCATCTCCAGCCTTCCACAAACAGAGGCCAGGGACACCATTTCTACCCCCTGGCTAATACCACTCCATGGACCCAGCCTCCATGAATTTATCTAACTTCTCTTTAAACTCTGTTCTAGTTCTAGCCTTCACAGCCCCCTGCAGCAAGGAGTTCCACAGGTTGACTATTTGCTTTGTGAAGAAGAACTTTCTGTTATTAGTTTGAAGCCTGCTACCCATTCCTTTCATTTGGTGTCCTTTAGTCCTTCTATTATGGGAACTAATGAAGAACTTTTCTGTATGCACCCTCTCCACGCCACTCATGCTTTTATAGACCTCTATCATATCCCCCCTCAGTCTCCTCTTTTCTAAGATGAAAAGTCCCAGTCCCTTTAGCCTCTCTTCATATGGGACCGGGTCCAAACCCCTGATCATTTTAGTTGCCCTCCCCTTTCCCACCCTCTCTCTTCCCCTCTCCCACCTCCTTTTCCCAGTCTCCCCGAGTTTTGTTCAATAAAGAGAGTTTCTATTTTTAAACTCACGTGTCCTTTATTTTGTACATCAGGAAGGGGGGCTAGGGAGGGGTAAGTGGAAAGAGGTGAGGGAGGAATGTGGCACGAGCCCCCAATGGGGAGGGCTGGGGTGGCTCTGCGGGCTCCTCAGGGTGGAAACTCTCCTGAAGCCCCTTGATTGACCCCCCCCCTCCGGATGGCAGCCTGCAGCAAGTGCAGCCGGGCTGATGGCCGAGTGCTGTGATGTGCCCAGAGTGGGCACTCAGGGCACTCCAAGCCAGGACTGCTTTGCAAGCGGGGAACCCCTGAGAACTGTATGTCTGGGGTGGGGGTCGGGTCCCTTTAAGCACAGCTCTCGGCTAGCCTGAGACAGCAGCTCCACACTCTAAGTCCTAATCTGATGCCCTGCCGGCACTGCTTCCGGCCAGCCTTAACCTCGGTTCAGGGTCCACTCAGTGTGGACATGCTAGTTCGAATTAGCAAAATGCTAATTCGAACTAGTTTTTAGGTCTAGATGCACTAGTTCGAATTAGCTTAGTTCGAATTAACTAATTCGAATTAAGTTAGTTCGAATTAGTGCTGTAGTGTAGACATACCCTTAGAGATTGAATTATAAAATTTTACAAAAAACAGTACACCCTTGTTGCTCTTGAAAAAGTAAAACACTTATTTTTCCACTATTTTTGATAATGTGAAACACCTGACCAATATGATACATATATATTGGGTACTGATTTTAATTCTGGAATACACATAGGCTACGTGTACACTCACGGCTTCTTGCACGAGTAATCTGCAAATGAGGCTAAGCGTGGAATATCGCTGAGCCTTATTTGCATACCTAATGAGCCACCATTTTTTTCAGAAGAGGCTTTTGCGCAAGAAGGAGCGTCTACATGCCCCTTTTTGAGCAAGAAAAACCCTCTTGAGCAATGCCGTTCTTCCTCTCAAGTAATAGGTGTAACGCTTAGCCTCATTTGCAGATTACTCGCTCAAGAAGCCGTGAGTGTAGACATAGGCATAGTGTATTTCAATGGCAACTGCAAAGGCCAGAATCCAAAAAGCTGATCCCAGTAATGGCAATGTAAATCAGAAGTAGCTTCTAAAGTTAAACTGGAGTAACTGAGATAAAAAATCTGTCTTGAGGGTTATCATATTACCAATATGTTAAGGAAGGAAGAACGTACCAAACAATAACTTTAAGTAGGAATAATCCTAACGAGAATATCAAGAAAACTAGGAGGGAGGGTGGCTATATCCCCAGTGACCCTTGTAAATATTCTCCCTGTGAAACAAATACTTAGCAAATCTTGCTATTTCATTGACAGTCACACTGTGCAATTCCAATGATAGAAGCCTCCTGCTAAGAAAAAAATAAGCTAGAAACATGAATCATGACACAAGTTCTTTTATTTTGTTATTCAAAAATATATTTGCAAATTGCACTGCTTATTAACATAATGATTACAGGAACAGCCCAAAGTTTTTCCTTTCAATGTAGTACTGACAATAGTAAATTTCCTACTTTATAGGGTATATCAGCAATATGGCCAAAACTACAGCTTAATTTGACATGCTGAGAGCAAACACAATCTTCACCAGCTTGACTGTTTCCTTCTCCGTGAGTTTAAAGAGAAGCACTTCTTCTTCTTAAACATGGTGTAAAGTCTGTATTATTTGTTGTGGAAGTTTCCACTACTGAAATAATGATTGCTAATATAATTGAGCAAGAACATTCTGTTTCCTACTAGTCTGAGGTCCTGTGCAACCTTGCACATTTAAACAAAATGATTACCAGCAATCACCTACTTGAAATTCCTCCAAGGGTTTTTGTGTATAGTGTATGAATACACAGAAACAAAGACAAAATACACATTTTGTTCTATTTTAGTAATTCTACTAAGACTTGAACCAGGAAGCTGCAGAATTGGGAACGATCATTTTGTTCTATTTTTCTGGTTTGATTAAATTAGTTAATTGCCCTGAGATGGAGATCTTGGGATTTACTTGCATGAACTGTGGCAACATAATACGTGAGTTGCACACAGAAACTACTAAAGAAGCTGTTGTGAGCTACACAAATAAAAGGAAACAACCATTGGGGGAACAATTATGTCCAAATTTATTTTAAAAACATTTTAAACATTTCTCTCTCTATCTGGAAGACTAATGCATACAAAGGTAATTATAATTGGCCTGATCCTGCAGCCAAAACTCTCAAGGACTTTCATGACTGTTTTGCCTATGCACAGATTGGAGAATCAGTCCCGATACGTATATTTTAGCTTTAGTGCATGCAATGCACACTCACAGTTGATATTCTGTATTTGCGCATTCCTCTGAAAATGTAGGCCCTGAACCTGTCATGGGGTTCAGACACATGGATCTAATTTGAGGGAGATTTTCAAAGGTACAAATGGCAATTAGAAGCCTAACTCTTCTCTTCTCTTCTCTTCTCTTCTCCAATTCATCAAAACACTTAAGCATGTGTATAAATCCCACTGAAGTCTTTGGGACTTAAGTATGGCCTAAAAGTTGAATTGCTAAACAAATAGTGTTTGCTTAATTTGGGTCTTTATACATAAATCTTTTATAGAGTAAAATTAAGTAAAATAATATTATTCGTCAGGCATATTTATTTTAGCCCAGAAAATTTATTTTAGTTTGTAATATGACATCTATGTTAACTTATATTCTTCTTTATCTCTATTTATTGGTGTAATATTTTTTCCTGAAGGTCTGTTTAGCTCTTTGGTTCTCCCACAAGTACCTACTATTCAGCTTCTAACAGGTACATGAGGCTAATAGTTCAATCAAGGGGGGAGAGAAAGGAGGAGATGAAAGGGCAGGAAATGGCTGTCATGGCCCCAAAGGAAATATTTGTAGGAAAAGGAACACAACAGCAAATAAAGGACTAATTACCATCCTATTCCTGCACTGATGTACAGACCACAGCAGTAGGCAAAACTCAGCCTTCTGTTCTACTTACTGCTCAAGTACTTTTGTGCTGCAGCTCTATGCAAGTATGGGTGTGTGCTTTTAAACTTACATTTTCTCATCCACTTCTGAATTATGGTTTTTCTGTTTCACTGCTAATTTGCTCTTTCTCTTGTAGTTTTTATCATTTTTGCTGGCGTTTATTTTTGTATTTCTTTATTTATGCCTGGTGCTACTTTATCTGTGCTGCTGCTGATTTGCTCATTGCATCCTTTAATTTATAGCAGGAACCAATGTAACTAGAAATATACTGTAACTGGTGGGACATGGGGAAGATGTATTTAATGTGTGAAATGACAAAAGAAAAGGAATTAACTGTTCAGACTCAACCTAAATTCTGAAGGGGTTTACTGGCAAATATTGCAAGTTATGGTCTGAAAAATACTGTAGTACTTAAAGTGCTAATTTACTAGCTTTGTCCCGCAAAGGGCATTGAGACTGAACCTTCTATTCAAAAACACAATAGCAACAGCAGCACTGTTTTTATGTAACATAGCAATTGGTACATGTAACTGACTAAAAGAACAACATGAAAGTTGAAATTCACAAAGGAATGTCATGATGATCAATTATTTCTGGTGTTTAGTATCTTTAGAATCACATCTTAAGGTAAAATGTTACTTGCTGATGACTGAATGCCAGAAATAATAATCTGACATTAAGCTTTTGTGAATTTGACCAAATGAAAGGCTAAAAAGGGAATACATGGAACAGTCAGAGTGCACTCGTTTCATGAACCCACAGCTTTTAGAATATAAATGACTGAAATATTACTCATTACCCTGTAATCAGAAGGGAAACATAATAGTTATGAAAAACAAAATAAAATAAAAAACCCTCACCTGAAGTGGCATTAAAGATATGGCTTCCACCAACAGAAATAAGGGAAGTTAGAGTCAGAGCTGATACCTCTTTTTTACCATGCCCTGGTTCACCTGATATTGCAAGACTATATATGAACACAGTAGGGGTATGTCTACACTACAGCGCTAGTTCGAACTAACTTAGTTCGAATTAGTTAATTCGAACTAAGCTAATTCGAATTAACACATCTAGAACTAAAAACTAGTTCGAATTAGCGTTTTGCTAATTCGAACTAGCGAGTCCACACTGATTGGACGCAGGGGGGCATTTAAGGGCAGCTGAAACCGGTTCTGGCAGGGCATCAGGTCAGTAGTTGCTTTGTGTGGCTGCTGTCTGAGGCTATCTGAGGCTCGTGCTTAAAGGGACCCCCCTGGACAGCCGGTTCTCAGCTTTTCCTGCTTGCTTGCCAACCTCGCCGAGGGACAGCAAAGCGTTGGTCTCTGTGCCCATCTGTGTCGGTGCTTCCCTTCGAGGGGGCCGCTGCAGGTGGCAACATGGAGCCACAGCTCGCCCTGCACCTTCTGGTGCACTTTCTGGACTTGCTGCTGCAAGCCTGCCAGCAATGGCTCGAGGCTGCCTGGCACCACCTGGGGAACGTCAGCCCCCTGCCTCTCCGCCTGGCCGCCCTGGGGGCCGTGGAGGAGCCGCGGCGGCGCCCCGGCACCGGCGTGCCCCGCTGCGTCTGGCGTCTGGACACCAGCACCGACTGGTGGGACTGCATCGTCCTGGAGCGCTGGGAAGACCGACAGTGGACCCAGAACTTCAGGATGAGGAGGGACACCTTCCTGGAGCTCTGCGAGTGGCTCGCCCCTGCCCTGCAAAGAAGGGACACTCGCATGAGACCCGCCATCCCCCTCCAGAAGCGGGTGGCCATCGCCCTCTGGAAGCTCTCCACGCCGGACAGCTACCGATCCGTTGGGAACCAGTTCGGCGTGGGGAGATCCACCGTCGGAGCGGTGCTCATGCAGATAAGGCACTCGTCGGCCACCGAGCCGGGTGGGAGGGGGGCTGCGAGGAGGGGATGGGCCGCCCCAGGGACAAAGGGGGAGCGGGAGGAGGCGAAAGCGCCCCGCATCGGAGGGGTCGTGCTGTCCCGGCCGTACTACACGCCGCCAGGGGGGTTGCTTCCGGGAGTGGGGCACGGGGCACTGCCAGGACACGCACGCTCCCAGCCACCCAGGCGCCCCACTGATTGGCGCTTTGCTGTGTCTCTCTCCGCAGGTGGTCAAGGCCATCAACCGGGTGCTGCTCCGCAGGGTGGTCCGCCTCGCCGACCCGGACGCTGTCATCCGGGGATTCGGTGCCCTCGGCTTCCCCAACTGCGGGGGGGCCATCGACGGGACGCACATCCCCATCCGTGCCCCGGAACAGCAGGCGTCAACAGAAAGGGGTACTTCTCTGTGATCCAGCAGGCCATGTGTGACCACCGGGGACAGTTCACGGACATTAATGTGGGCTGGTCCGGCAAAGCACACGACGCACGGGTGTACCGCAACTCCTCCGTGTGCCAGCGGCTGCAGGACGGGACCTTCTTCCCCGACCGCCACATCAGGGTCGGGGACGTGGACATGCCCGTGTGCCTGGTGGGGGATGCCGCCTACCCACTGCAGCCCTGGCTCATGAAGCCCTACACGGGGCACCTCAATCCCTCCCGCCAGGCCTTCAATGCCAGGCTGACCAGGGCCCGCATCGTGGTGGAGGGGGCCTTCGGGCGACTGAAAGCCCGCTTTCGATGCCTCCTCACCCGTCTGGACCTGGCCGAGCACAACATCCCTCCCGTGGTGGCGGCATGTTGTGTGCTCCACAATTTGTGTGAGCGGAAGGGGGAGGCTTTCCTGCCAGCCTGGATGGCTGAGGCTGACCGCATGGCTGGACACTACGGTCAGCCCCGCACCACCGCCATCCGGGAAGCCCAGCGGGGGGCCGTCCGGATCCGGGAAGCCCTGCGGGAGAGCTTCCTGGTGGAGGAGGAGGAGGACTGACCTCTCCCTGCATGCCCCACTGGGGCCTTCTTCCACCCTACCCCCCTTCCCCTTTCCCCTCCCTATCTACTGTACAATTAAGACTCCTGTTTGTGAAACAAAAACGTCTGTTTATTTAACATAACTGGGTGCGGGAAGGGAGGAATGAGGGTGAGAGAGGGGAGGGGGAAACCTGGGACGAGGGAGCTGGAAGGGAAGGGGAGGGAAGGGAGGAAGGGAAAGGAAAGCTCAGGGGTGGGAGTCTGGCTGCCTCTCCCGTCTCGCCACACTGCGGGTCCGGGGGCGTCGGTGGGGAATGGTTGTGGAGGGGGGGGCAGGAGGGACAGGGGGTGTGGAGGAAGCAGGAGCGGGAGCAGGGGGAGCAGAGGGAGAAAGAGGGGGAGCAAGAGGGGGAGCAAGAGGGAGAGCAGGGGGAGGAGGAAATGGGAAGCAGGCTCTGGAGGTGGCCTCGCAGAGCACGGCCCTGCTCCTCCAGGGCCTCCAGACTCCTCCGGCGCAGCCTGAGGTCCTCCTGGACCCAGTGGTCCTGGAGACGGAGCTGTCGATCCAGGAACTGGAGGTGCCGCCTCTGGTAGTCCTCCTGGTTCCTGGCTGTCCTGCTTGCCCGGGCGCGGGTGGCTGCTGCAGGCGGGGTGGTGCGCCCTGCAGGCTCAGGTGCTGCGGCTGTGGTGCAAGAAGACCAGCGGTCAATTACCCCAGGGGCCCAGGTGTGTGAAACCCAGCTCCCCTCTGCAAGGCCAGGGCTGCTGCTCCGTGGTGGGCAAGGCCCAGGCGCACGGTCCCGGGGCTCCCTCTCGCCCCAGCCCCCCGTACACATAAGGGGAACACGAGGGTACTCACAGGTGGACGCCTCCCCGGCCTCAGACGACGCAGACGAGCGGCTCTGTGGCGTGCCTTCGGGGTCCCGGGTCCTGGGCAGGCTGGCGGCAGGCTCCTGGCTCTCAGAGCCCTCTTCCTCCTCCTCCGTGTCCAGGAGCGGTCCCTCTGCCCCGGGGTCAATCACGTCCCGGGGGGCAGGGACGGCATGAGCCCCCAGGATGCGATCCAGGGCATGGAAGTGGGGGCAGGCCTCCGGGTCGGCCCCTGGCAGGCAGGCCCGGGAGTAGGACTGCCGCAAGTCCTTTATTTTGCAGCGCACCTGCTCCCAGCTGCGCTGGTGGCCCCTGGCGGCCAGGCTGGCAGCCATGCGTCCGTAGACGGCTGCGTTCCGGTGGCTAGTGCGGAGATCGTGGACATTGGAGGCTTCCCCCCAAACCTCGATGAGGTCCACGATCTCTGCACTTGACCAGGCGGGCGCCCGCCTTTTGCGCCCCCAGGCAGGCTCCTGGGAGCTGCCAGGCTGGTCCTGGGGAGCAGTGGAGGGCTGGGAGCCCTCGGGTGGCTGGCTCATCCTGTGGCAGGTGCAGGCTGTGCAGGCACGGGTGCTGGCAGCCTTGCAACTGGCACAAAGTGAGTAGCCAGCCCGTGGCCCTTTAAGGGCTCTGGGGCTGGGAGGGGGGCAATAGAGTTTCCCTGGTGTTGGCCAGAGTGGCCACCAGGGAAACCTGGGAAGCCTTAGCCTCCCACTAGTTCGAATTAAGGGTCTACACAGCCCTTAATTCGAACTAGCTAGTTCGAACTAGGCGTTAGTCCTCGTAAAATGAGGTTTACCTAGTTCGAACTAAGCGCTCCGTTAGTTCGAATTAAGTTCGAACTAACGGAGCGCTAGTGTAGCGCCTAGGAAAGTTAGTTCGAACTAACAGACGTTAGTTCGAACTAACTTTGTAGTGTAGACATACCCTAGGTGATATTACATGGTAAACATTGGATATTGCGAACCTTAGGCATTATTTGGGTAGAATATCAATGGCTATGTCTACACTGCAATTAGACACCAGTTGCTTGCCCATGTCAGTTGCTTTGGGCTCATGGGGCTCAGGCTAAGGGCACAATTACACTTCCGCTCTCGAGGTCAATCTTTTGGTGTTCGATTAAGCAGGTCTGTTAAAGACCCACTAAATCAAATGCTGAGGGCATCCCCATAGACCCCAGAGCTCCTTACAGTTGCAAGGAGTAAGGGCGGTTGATGGGAAAGTTTCTCCCATCGATTTACCCAGAAAATTGATGCAAGGTACGTGAACTCCAGCTACGCCGTTCATGTAGCTGGAGTCGTTATCTTGCATTGATTTTCTCCACCAGTATAGACCGGGCTTAAATGCCCAAGAGCCCAGGCTGCAGTCCAAGCCCAAAAGCCTACATGACAGTTAAACAGCCTGACTGAGGCTGAATCAGTAGATCTGGGCCAGCAGCAAGGTTTTTAATATCAGTGTAGACACACTAATGTGAATGCTGACACTCCATTTATCATGCTTGGGAGAGAACATGCCTATGTGAATGCTGACATTGCACTTACCTTGCTTGGGGGAGAGGAAAGAGCAAATTTTATATTATAGGGTTTTTAAAGGAAAGAGTTTCACAGTTTCAATACTGGCTGCAGTACAAGGTACAGCTAGAGAAATAATATTATTCCACAAGCATTTAGCAGTGTATATGTGTTCCTGCTTCATACTATCAAACTCATTTAAGATTAAATTGTTTGATGCTAGCAAAATCGTGCATTGTTCCTGCAACCTATGCCAGCCTTCACCATGCCAAAAGCAGTATCAATGTAAATGGGAATCACTGGCCTACTAGCCCCTGCAAAGAGTCCTGCTTTGATCTTCCCACAGTACACAGCTCAGGTGACCTGACTGATCTATGCAGTCTGGTGTGCTGGGGTCAGCTAGCTGGAATTCACTTAACCATATAAATAGTAATGCACAAACTTTGGATCTCCGTTGTGTAGCATTAGCATACTATACAGCCGGCACAGCACACCAGCTGCTTAGCCAGTGTCAAGTATTTAATATGCTTCCATGAGGTTTTCATAAGCTAATTTCACATCTCAGTTTAATTTTTACAGCTGAATTATAATAAAACCCTTATCTCAATTTGTTTGGGTGGGAAGAAGGTGACATGCTTTAAGCAAATATTAATACAAATTAAAATGGCTCCTATATCTCTTCATATGCAAAACCCATGTTCATTTGGAGCCATATTTTGATATCCTTGTTCTCACCGAGAAGCACTTTACTGCTACACTCTTTGGTCCAGGTTCTTCACAACCTTGCTTATTTTGCAACACTTTATGCCTGAGTAAAGTTAGCACAATCAGAATTATCCACTCATTTACGCCAGTGGTAGCATTATATAGACATTTTGAACCGGCATAAATGATGATGTAGCTTTCAAAGTACTTATACATCAGGACCAGTGGAACTACTTACACAGTAAAGTGCTGGTGCACGTGAGTCATCCTATCAGAGTTTGGCTCTTGATTTGCCCTCTGACAAGCTGATTTTTAGTAAACATCGGTTGAGTTTCTAAGGGTACGTCTACACAACAAAATTATTTCAAAATAACTAGAGTTATTTTGAAATAACTTAGTCTGCATCTACATAGCAGGCAGTTATTTCAAAATAATGTCGAAATACTGTCAATCTTACTCTGACTCCTGTGACCCTTATTATACGAAGAGTAAGGGAAATCAGAGGAAGAGTACTCTATTTCAAAGTAAGTGCTGTGTAGGTGCTCCCAATTTTGAAATAAGCTCCGTAATAGATGTAGTTTAATTAACGTAGTTTATTTTGAGTTAAGGCCTGCTGTGTAGATTCACCCAAAGTGTCTATATCTTTGCAAAGCTGGGCCAGATTCACTTGTACAATTTCACTGAAGTCAATATCCATTTCTCTTCAAGTCAGTTTGTGGGTAAGGGAGTAATTGATTGGAAAAATTGGACCAATGTTTTTAAAATATTATAAAAACATTCAAACAGCATGGACAATTTTTAATTCAACTCCTCCCCTTTCAGCAAAAGGAAAACCAAAATATAAGGCCAGGAGTATAATCAAGGATTGATCCCTTTTCCTCTCTGAGAAGACAAGTTACTTTTTTTTTCTTTTTGTTATTTTAATCTTACAGGTTAAAAAAAGAAGATAAAAAAGTTGTGCAGAGCACTTTAGTAAAGTAGATTAGGATTTTTCACCTTTCAAGAACAATTCCAATTGTGGTGAGGAACCTTTTGAAATTGTCTCCATTTGAGTTATTGCTTTGACATGGGGAGTGGCTTTTCAAAGGATGAATACAGAGGTTCAATAAACTTCATTTCCTGATGTCAAATGTATTGATGAAATTGAAGTGAAAACCATGTAAGAGATGAAATTTCTTTCCCAGGCTATGGGATGTGCCTCTGATTGCTATGATGTCTCCTCTTCTGACAGGAATTCCCATAAGCTGGATAAACACAATCATTCTAAGCTTAGAATGGCTGATAAAATATACAGTTCATATGTATGTTCCCATATCATACAAGGGACTGGCACAATGCACAGATAAACATATCACTAGAGAGGAAAGTTGTGATAGAAAAGTTTGTTTTGTTTTTGAATAGTGAGCACATTTCACAGATATTCAGACTCAGATATACATGCTACCAAATGTACATCCCCAAATTGGACAATATTCACCCAATACGTACAGTGTAATATACATAATCCCTCCCCTACTTATGCCTTTATGGCAGAAAGGATATGTCTATACAGCGTCACATAGCTTGAAATAAGCTATGCAATTCGAGCTACGCAAATTGCGTAGCTTATTTCAAAATAGACTGCTATTCTGACAAGTCCCTTAATCCTCATGGAACGAGGTTTACCAGAATGTTGAAATAGCACACCCGTTAATCAATTGCATTTCAAAATAATGGGCATGCTGTAATGACACGGAAAATGGTATTTTGGGATACTGGCGGTGTGTGTGTGTGGACACCAGGGAGGGTCAGGCTGCTCCCCACTCAACCTCCCACAGCCCCCAACCCTGTTTTCCCTATGGTCCTCCTTTTCCAGGACTCCTCCACCATGCAGGGACTGCAGTCCTAGAGTGCCTTACCTCCAAGAGGAGGGCCCCAGTGGTGGACTTCCCCATGCCAAACTGGTTGCCCACTGACCAGTAGCTGTCTGGGGTGACGAGCTTCCAAATGGCAAAGGCAACCCATTTCTCCAAGGGGATAGTGGGCCACAGTTAGGTGGCGCGTCTCCAGAGGGCAGAGGTGAGCCAGGCACATAGCTCCAAAAAGGTGGCTTTATGCATGCAGAAGTTTTGGAGCCACTGCTGGTCATCCCACCACTCCATGACCAGCTGGTCCCATCAGTCCCAACTGGTGTTGAGCCTCCAGAAATGCCTCTCCACAATGGGTTGCGGTTGCCAGAATGTAGCTCCAGCACCCAGTGAGAGGCTCCCCAGAATGAGCTCGGGGTTCCAGGTCATGCAAGACCAGAAAGGCAGCTGGCATAAAGTGCAGCAAAAACTGCGGTATGGCCAAGTAGTTCCGGTTCCATGGCAGTAAGACAAAAGCTGTGGCATCCAAAAAAGCTGAGCAACCACAGTAGGCACTGCAAGAGCTTTGCTATCCTTCAAAAAGGTAGGCAAGCATGCAGCAGAAACAGAGAAATGGCTGTCCGGGGGGTCCCTTTAAGTGCGTGTCTCTGCAAGGCTCCGGCACTAGCACTCGGAAGCAATTGGTGACCAAAAGCCCTGGCTGAAATGGTTCGGGTTGGCTTTTTATGTGAGAAAGCATCTAATCAGTCTGGATGCTCTCTTTCTAAAAAGTACATAGCTTTTTATGTGCTTTTTGTGTGTGGACACGTTCTTTTGGAAGAAGATTTTTTGGAAGATCTCTTCTGAAAATAACTTCTTTTGAAAGAAGCCTGCAGTCTAGATGTAGCCATAGTCTTCCATTCTGCTTAAGAAGGGCACTAATTTGTTGTGGTAACATTAATGCTTGTATTCCATGTACACAAGCATGAGAGGAGACCTGATAACTCACAACTCAGGTGCTCTGACAATCCATGCAGCACTGAGTGGGAATTTATATCATTGCCCAACACACAAGCCTACTGCAAGATTTTAAGGAAACTTTTAGTCAGTTCATGGCTATTTAGCTCATGAGGATTTGGATTTCACATAGGCTTTTGTTATTATTAGTAAAATATTATCTACATAACCTTTAGACTGAGGTATTACCAAATATGCCTTTTCTGGGCAATGGGATTATACTTTTCTTTTATAATGGACGTTGTTTTATAGAAGGGTTTCCTACCTGTTAAAAAAGAGAGCGTTAGTTGTATTCCATAGGAAACTACCAATGAATAAAAACAAACAATTGAATAAAAGCAGACCATTGACATTCTATCCCTCCACTTCTATGAAAAGGAAATAAAATAATTCCAGCTGATCAATAAAGGCACATTAGAAAGAAGTGTATTTAACATATCTGCATTACTTTGAGATGTGATTCTCATCACATGGTAGTTTGGCGTCTGACCTGGACTTATTGTCTAAGATAGAGTCTATTGAAATCATTGAAACTGATTATGTGATTTTCTTTCTTGAAGGAAGTATGGTCCTGAGGTTAGAGCCCAATCCTGAGACCCAGTTCTGCCATCCACTTCCTTTGTGAACCTGCTGTCACATAGGCTAGTCACTTAGGTACCAATCAAGGTTCCCTGTTTAATCACCCCTGCTCAGGCAGGCAATTCTGTGTGCGGATCCCTGAGCCCCTGCCTGGGTGGAGCTGATTAAGCAGCTGTGGGGCTGTGCTACTGTTCAGCTTACAGGTAACATTGGTACCAATCCAGCCACACACACAGGCCTGTGCTTAGATTTAAGTGTAGAAATAATTCCATTGACGCTATACTATGGCTGGGTATGTCTACACTACCCCCCTAGTTCGAACTAGGGGGGTAATGTATGCATACCGAACTTGCTAATGAAGCCCGGGATTTGAATTTCCCGGGCTTCATTAGCATAAAGCCGGCGCCGCCATTTTTAAAAGCCGACTAGTGCGAACCCCGTGCCGCGCGGCTACACGCGGCACGGGCTAGATAGTTCGGACTAACAAGCCATTCCGAACTATCTGTACACCTCGTTCCATGAGGCGTACAGATAGTTTGGAATAGCTTGCTAGTCCGAACTATCTAGCCCGTGCCACGTGTAGCCGCGCGGCACGGGGTTCGCACTAGCCGGCTTTTAAAAATGGCGGCGCGGCTTTATGCTAATGAAGCCCGGGAAATTCAAATCCCGGGCTTCATTAGCAAGTTCGGTATGCATACATTACCCCCCTAGTTCGAACTAGGGGGGTAGTGTAGACATACCCGCTGTGATTTGACTTATACCTAGTTAGTTATACAGCCATCATCATCACAGCATTTGAATGTTTCACAAATACTAATGAGTTTGCCTTCACAACATTCTTGTAAGATAAGGAAATATTATCATCACCACTTTTCAGATGGGGAACTCAGGCAGTAAGTTAAGGCCCTGATCCAGCAAAATACTTAAGCTTATACTTAACATTAAACATGTGAGTAGTTGACATTGCTCATGCCACATCCTCAGCTTGTACATATTGGCAGACTTCAGTGGACCTGAATTGATTTAGCTAAAGATCGGGCCTACTATTTCAAAATGCAATCTAAACATCCATCTGTCTTAAAGGGAATGGTAAAAAATGCTCATAGAAAAGTAGCTGAAAATTAATGGTTATATGGTTGCTCTAAAACAATTATGAAACTTCAATATCTAATATGAAATGTAAACTCAAGTAGTTGATTCTAAGGCAACTCAAGAAAACTGGTGGTTGTTCCTTTCAAATTCATACTGATAGTGATGGAATTGTGTCATGGCACACTGAAGGGATGTTTCTTGCAGTAAATCATAGCAAGTTGAAGAGAGTAAACTGATTTACATATCTTTAAGATGTGAGGTGGTTAATATATTTACTAATTATACACACAAAACTATGTTAAAAGAACTTTTTTAAGATTGAAAATCAAGCACACAAACTGTCAGAATTAAGGATTGCCTGTTCATAAATACAAGGAATATGAGGCATAAATAAAAACAATGGTAGTCTTTGTATGCAAGTAAAATTATTACTTAATTGGCATCATAAAGGCATGAGGGGATAAATCTCATGATTGGAATATTGTTATAGAGGGAGGGTATGTCTACACTACCCCACTAGTTCGAACTAGCGGGGTAATGTAGGCATACCGCGATTGCAAATGAAGCCCGGGATTTGAATTTCCCGGGCTTCATTTGCATAAGCGGGGCGCCGCCATTTTTAAATCCCCGCTCGTTCGAACCCCGTGCCGCGCGGCTACACGCGGCACGAACTAGGTAGTTCGAACTAGGCTTCCTAGTTCGAACTACCATTACTCCTCGTGGAATGACTCCACGAGGAGTAACGGTAGTTCGAACTAGGAAGTCTAGTTCGAACTACCTAGTTCGTGCCGCGTGTAGCCGCGCGGCACGGGGTTCGAACGAGCGGGGATTTAAAAATGGCGGCGCCCCGCTTATGCAAATGAAACCCGGGAAATTCAAATCCCGGGCTTCATTTGCAATCGCGGTATGCCTACATTACCCCGCTAGTTTGAACTAGCGGGGTAGTGTAGACATACCCAGATATAGCTTGTTCAGGAAGGACAGATAGGTTATAAAAGGAGATGTCATATACATCAAGAAAGTATGCACTTGTTTTGAGGTCCAGAAGGTGAGCAGCAGACCAAGTGAAAATCTCTGAGTGAAGATAAAAAGGAAAAGAATAAAAGTTAGAGAATGTAGATAAATTAGATGTCAGGGCCCAGTTGGGTTTGACCAGACACTCTGCAGAGAAGTACAGAGCCAATATGGATGAGCAGTTGAGATCTGAAACCAAACAACTGCAGAGTATCAATGAAATACCTTTGATCTACCCTGTGAAATGCCTTCTCCTGGTCCAAGAAAAGCTGGGCAAGTGACAGATCATCCTTATCTACTAGATGGAGTAAGGTTCCTGACCAGATAGAGGTTATGGAAGATGATCTGGCCTAGGATTATGTAGGTCTGGTCAGGGTGGATCATGTCCACCAGTATGGAATGCAGCTATGTCAAAATGATCTTTGTTATTACCTTGTAGTGCATGCTGAAGATTGAAACTGAGTGCCAGTCCCTTGGGTTACAAAGTTTCCCCTTCTTTGGCAGCAGAGAGAGCATAGCCTAGCTGCATGATGGGGAAGCATTGCACTCCCAAAAGATTTTGCTCATACAGAGATGAGGCCTGGTTTGAGGACATCACAGAATGTGTGAAAGAACATCACAGATTTTAACTCACACCGCAAGAGCTGCATGGATTCAAGTGAGCCAAAAGACTCCTCTTTGTCCTCCAGCTGGGCCCCATAAGTGACCCTATAGTCTTTGTCAGGTACATTTATGCTCTCCCCGAATTGTAGCAGAACCTAGCACAGCATCACTCACACTACAGTATCCATCCTGACTACGACATGAGTGGCAGAGAGAGCACAGCAGCCCCTGGTGAAATGAATAAAAATACTACAGTCTGAAGGTTTCTCCCTGACAAAAGGGAAGACCATAATCTCAGCGTTAGCAAGAGCATGGAAGGTGGAAGGGAAAGAGTCAGCAGAGACATTGGGGTTTTCAGTGGTGAAGCTGCTGGAGTGTGGAACCACCTCAGCAAGAACAGGGACTGATTGGGCAGGTGTATGTGGGAAGGCCTCTTAGACCCTGGCTCTGGCAGCCTTGACATTAGCTTGGACACTGGGGGTACATCTACACTACAACGTTAATTCGAACTAACGGATCCAGACTAAAAAACTAGTTCGAATTAGCGTTTTGCTAATTCGAACTAGCATGTCCACATTAAGTGGACCCTGAAGCGGGGTTAAGGATGGCCGGGAGCAGTGCCGGCAGGGCATCAGAGGAGGACTTAGAGCGTGGAGATGCTGTCTCAGGCTAGCCGAGGGCTGTGCTTAAAGGGTCCCGACCCCCACCCCGGAAAGACAGTTCTCAGGGGTCCCCCGCTTGCAAAGCAGTCCTGGCTTGGAGTGCCCTGAGTGCCCACACTGGGCACATCATAGCACTCGGCCATCAGCCCGGCTGCACTTGCCGCAGACTGCCATCTGGAGAGAGGGGGCAATTGGGGGGCTGCAGGAGAGCTTCCACCCCCAGAAGCCCGCAGAGCCAGCCCAGTCCTCCCCATCAGGGGCTCGTGCCCCATTCCTCCCTCACCTCCTTTCACTTACCCTTCCCTAGCCCCTCTTCTTGATGTACAAAATAAAGATAATGTGTCTTCCAAAATGGAATCTGTCTTTATTGAAGTAAACTGGGGGAGACTGGGAAAAGGAGGTGGGAGAGGGGAAGAGAGAGGCTGGGAGACGGGAGGGCAACTAAAATGATCAGGGGTTGGGAACAGGTCCCATATGAAGAGAGGCTAAAGAGACTGGGACTTTTCAGCTTAGAAAAGAGGAGACGGAGGGGGGACAGGATAGAGGTCTCTAAAAGCAGGAGTTGGGTGGAGAGGGTGCATACAGAAAAGATCTTCATTAGTTCCCATAAAGAAGGACTAGAGAACACCAAAGGAAAGGAATGGGTAGCAGGCTTCAAACTAGCAACAGAAAGTTGTTCTTCACAAAGCAAAGAGTCAACCTGTGGAACTCCTTGCTGCAGGAGGCTGTGAAGGCTAGAACTGGAACAGAGTTTAAAGGGAAGTGAGATAAAGTCATGGAGGTTGGGTCCATGGAGTGGTATTAGCCAGGGGGTAGGAGTGGTATCCCTGGCCAAGGTTTGTGGAAGGCTGGAGATGGATGGCATGAGACAAATGGCTTTGTCACTGTCTTCGGTCCATCCCCTCCAGGGTACCTAGGGTTGGCCACTGTCGGCAGACAGGCTACTGGGCTAGATGGACCTTTGGTCTGACCCAGGACGGCCATTGTAAGCTCAGGGCTCAGGGTCGGGGGTCTCAGTGGACCCCCTTGATTCTCTTGCACACCTGCTCCTGGGTGGCCAGGCTGGCAGCTCTGCTGCCCAAGCCGGCCACTTTCCTGTGCCTAGTGTGGAGATCATGGATGAGGTCCACGATGTCCGCACTAGCCCAGGCGGGTGCCCCCGCCTCTTGCAGTCCCGGGCAAGCTCCCGGGAGCCGCCAGCCTGGTCCCAGGAAGACGGGGAGAGCTGGGGGGCATCGGGTGGGTGGCTCGATCCGTGCCAGGTGCAGGGTCTGCTGTCTGGGTGCTGGCAGGCTTGCACCTGGCACAGGCACCGTAGCCAGCCCGTGCCCCTTTAAGGGGTCCGGGGCCGGGAGGGGGGCAGTAGAGTTTCCCTGGTGTTGGCCAGAGTGGCCACCAGGGAAAGCTGGGGAGGGCTAGCCTCCCACTAGTTCGAATTAAGGGGCTACACACACCCCTTAATTTGAACTAGCTAGTTCGAACTAGGCTTAATCCTCGTGGAATGAGGATTATCTAGTTCGAACTAAGCGCTCCGTTAGTTTGAATTAAGTTCGAACTAATGGAGCGCTAGTGTAGTGCCTATGAAAGTTAGTTCGAACTAACGTCCGTTAGTTCGAACTAACTTTGTAGTGTAGACATACCCTGATTGATCTAGAGGCCAGGAGAGATTAAGGTGCTTCCCAGCAGATTAGCAGAGCCCCATAACTGCCCACAACCATCAACATGTGTTTCTACTGGTGGTGTACATTTGCACATACCACAATGCACATTAAAAATTATTCCACGCATGGATAGAAAAAAATAGAGGGCGAGACATCAAAACTCTGCTGTATGTTTGGCAACAGACTCAGCACCCAGAGTATGTAGAGTGCCTTCTCTGTGCTTTCGCAATTGAGGCCCTCTAAGATGCCTGCCTTTGCCCATACAGTGCTCACAAAATGTTCAAGGGGAGGACTAGACCCTTCCAGAAGCAGATGCCAGGAATCAGGGTCTGCTGCAGAGCTAGTCTCTGGGCAGCTTCATCAATACAGCTGGCCTGCCTGAATAATCATGTTATCTAGTCTGGTCTGTGGGGTACAGCTGTGGACACAACACAAACTGGAGGTGACACTGGTTAAGGAACCAATGAAACTTAGCATTGTCTCTGTCAGACTTATCAGGTAAGGGCAACTTAGGCTCATGGACAGTGTATGTCAGAGTTCTTGGTACAACAGACAGTCCTGGGCTTGAAAGACCACATTCTGCTCACGTAGCACAGCAGGCTGATCCCACAGTTCCTGTAGGGCCCCAGCAATGTCAGAAAAGCTCTGTAGGGCTCTTGCTGGCCCCATTATGCAAATTATGTTCTAGGGGTGGCTCAAACTGTCACACAGTGAGGTGCAGGGGTTGGGACCAGAATCAAAGGGAAGAACCAGAGCTATGGTCAGGAGACATACCAATGGCTGAAGCCAATAGTCAAGAGCCAGAACAAAACCTGGAAACAAGCCAATGGTCAAGCCCAGAGTTGGGAGTTCAGAGGCAGGCAGGGACTAGGGATGAAGCGGAGCAGACAAGGGTTGGAGTGAGGGCTGGACAGGAAACAGGTCAGGTGTAGCTACAGTCATACAGTCATGGAACACACTGAGCAGCTGCTGTAGCTACAGTGCTTAAGTGATCATCTATGGAATCTTCTAAGTCTTTCACTGAGGGTTGGGGGGGGGGGAAGGTTTGGCCCCAGATGAGCTCACTGGATTGCTAGCCACTGAATGCAGTGGCCACTGAGTTCCTTCTCTCTTATTCCATTATAATTTAGTATCTTTGAGATGGACCTTATCAAAAGATTTCTGAAAATCCAAATATGCTATATCAACTGAATCTGCATGCATATTGATTTCTTTGAATTCAAATAGTTTTGTGAGGCACGATTTGCCTTTATAAAAGCTGTTGTGTGTTCCTAATTTGCTGGGTGCTGACCAGATATCCCAGGATCTGATTTTCAGAAGTGGCGAGAAATTTAATTTGCAACTCTGGAACTCCTTGCCAGAGGATGTGGTGAAGGCTAGGACATTCACAGGGTTCAAAAAAGAGCTAGATAAATTAATGGAGGTTAGGCCCATCAATGTCTATTAGCCAGGATGGGTAGGAATGGTGTCCCTTGCCTCTGTTTGTATGGAAATGGGTGACAGGAGAGGGATCACATGAGGATTACCTGTTGTGTTCCCTTCCGGTGGGGCATCTGGCATTGGCCACTCTTGGCAGACAGGATACTGGGCTAGATGGTTTGACCCAATATGGCCGTTCTTATGTTTTTATGCTCTTAACTGAAGTCAGAGGGAGATGTGTTTTGAACACATACAATAGTCCTACATCTCTGACATTGGATACCTAAAGTTAAGAGCATAAGAATGGTCAAACTAGATCAGATCAGCTTGCAAGGAAAGTTTCCTGGTTCTGGTTGGATGTAGGGCCAGGAAATCAGAGGGTACGTCTACACTACAACGTTAATTCGAACTAACTTAGTTCGAATTAGTTAATTCGAACTAAGCTAATTCGAACTAACGGATCTAGACTAAAAAACTAGTTCGAATTAGCGTTTTGCTAATTCGAACTAGCGCGTGCACACTGATTGGACGCAGGGGGGCATTTAAGGGCAGCTGAAACCGGTTCTGGCAGGGCATCAGGTCAGTAGTTGCTTTGTGTGGCTGCTGTCTGAGGCTATCTGAGGCTCGTGCTTAAAGGGACCCCCCTGGACAGCCGGTTCTCAGCTTTTCCTGCTTGCTTGCCAACCTCGCCGAGGGACAGCAAAGCGTTGGTCTCTGTGCCCGTGTGTGTCGGTGCTTCTCTTCGGGGGGGAGCGCCGCAGGTGGCAACATGGAGCCACGGCTCGCCCTGCACCTTCTGGTGCACTTTCTGGACTTGCTGCTGCAAGCCTGCCAGCAATGGCTCGAGGCTGCCTGGCACCACCTGGGGAACGTCAGCCCCCTGCCTCTCCGCCTGGCCGCCCTGGGGGCCGTGGAGGAGCCGCGGCGGCGCCCCGGCACCGGCGTGCCCCGCCGCGTCTGGCGTCTGGACACCAGCACCAACTGGTGGGACCGCATCGTCCTGGAGCGCTGGGACGACCGACAGTGGACCCAGAACTTTAGGATGAGGAAGGACACCTTCCTGGAGCTCTGCGAGTGGCTCGCCCCTGCCCTGCAAAGAAGGGACACTCGCATGAGACCCGCCATCCCCCTCCAGAAGCGGGTGGCCATCGCCCTCTGGAAGCTCTCCACGCCGGACAGCTACCGATCCGTCGGGAACCAGGCGTGGGGAGATCCACCGTCGGAGCGGTGCTCATGCAGGTACGGCGCTCGTCGGCCACTGAGCCGGGGGGGAGGGGGGCTGCGAGGAGGGGATGGGCCGCCCCAGGGACAAAGGGGGGGGGCGGGAGGAGGCGAAAGCGCCCCGCACTGGAGGGGTCGGGCTGTCCCGGCTGTACTACACGCCGCCAGGGGGGTTGCTTCCGGGAGTGGGGCGCGGGGCACTGCCAGGACACGCACGCTCCCAGCCACCCGGGCGCCCCACTGATTGGCACTTTGCTGTGTCTCTCTCCGCAGGTGGTCAAGGCCATCAACCGGGTGCTGCTCCGCAGGGTGGTCCACCTCGCCGACCCGGACGCCGTCATCCGGGGATTCGGCGCCCTCGGCTTCCCCAACTGCGGGGGGGCCATCGACGGGACGCACATCCCCATCCGTGCCCCGGAACACCAGGCGTCCCGGTACGTCAACAGAAAGGGGTACTTCTCCGTGATCCTGCAGGCCATGTATGACCACCGGGGACAGTTCACGGACATTAATGTGGGCTGGTCCGGCAAAGCACACAACGCACGGGTGTACCGCAACTCCTCCGTGTGCCAGCGGCTGCAGGACAGGACCTTCTTCCCCGACCGCCACATCAGGGTCGGGGACGTGGACATGCCCGTGTGCCTGGTGGGGGATGCCGCCTACCCACTGCAGCCCTGGCTCATGAAGCCCTACACGGGGCACCTCAATCCCTCCCGCCAGGCCTTCAATGCCAGGCTGACCAGGGCCCGCATCGTGGTGGAGGGGGCCTTCGGGTGACTGAAAGCCCGCTTTCGATGCCTCCTCACCCGTCTGGACCTGGCCGAGCACAACATCCCTCCCGTGGTGGCGGCATGTTGTGTGCTCCACAATTTGTGTGAGCGGAAGGGGGAGGCTTTCCTGCCAGCCTGGATGGCTGAGGCTGACCGCATGGCTGGACACTACGGTCAGCCCCGCACCGCCGCCGTCCGGGAAGCCCAGCGGGGGGCCATCCGGATCCGGGAAGCCCTGCGGGAGAGCTTCCAGGTGGAGGAGGAGGAGGACTGACCTCTCCCTTGCATGCCCCACTGGGGCCTTCTTCCACCCTACCCCCCCCTTCGCCTTTCCCCTCCCTACCTACTGTCAAATAAAGACACCTGTTTTTCAAACAAAAACAGTTTATTTCACAGAACTGGGGTGGGGGGAGGGAGGAATGAAGGTGGGAGAAGGGAGGGGGAAACCTGGGACGAGGGAGCTGGAAGGGGAGGGGAGGGAAGGGAGGAAGGGAAAGGAAAGCTCAGGGGTGGGAGTCCGGCTGCCTCTCCCGTCTCGCCACACTGCGGGTCCGGGGGCGTCGGTGGGGAATGGTTGTGGAGGGGCGGGTAGAGGGGACAGGGGGTGTGGAGGAAGCAGGAGCGGAAGCAGGAGTGGGAGCAGGGGGAGCAGGGGGAGCAATAGGGGGAGGAATAGGGGGAGCAGGTGGAGGAGGAAATGGAAAGCGGTCCAGCAGGCTCTGGAGGTGGCCTCGCAGGGCACGGCCCTGCTCCTCCAGGGCCTCCAGACTCCTCCGGCGCAGCCTGAGGTCCTCCTGGACCCAGTGGTCCTGGAGACGGAGCTGTCGGTCCAGGAACCGGAGGTGCCGCCTCTGGTAGTCCTCCTGGTTCCTGGCTGTCCTGCTTGCCCGGGCACGGGCGGCTGCTGCAGGCGGTGTGGTGCGCCCTGCAGGCCCAGGTGCTGCGGCTGTGGTGCAAGAAGACCAGCGGTCAATTTCCCCAGGGGCCCAGGTGTGTGAAACCCAGCTCCCCTGTGCAAGGTCAGGGCCCCTGCAGGATCCCCAGCTACTGCTCCATGGTGGGCAAGGCCCAGGCGCACGGTCCCGGGGCTCCCTCTCGCCCCAGCCCCCCGTACACATAAGGGGAACACGAGGGTACTCATAGGTGGACGCCTCTGCGGCCTCAGACGACACAGGCGAGCGGGTCTGTGGCATGCCTCGGGGGTCCCGGGTCCTGGGCAGGCTGGCGGCAGGCTCCTGGCTCTCAGAGCCCTCTTCCTCCTCCTCGGTGTCCAGGAGCGGTCCCTCTGCCCCGGGGTCAATCACGTCCCGGGGGGCAGGGACGACATGAGCCCCCAGGATGCGGTCCAGGGCATGGAAGTGGGCAGGCCTCCGGGTTGGCCCCTGGCAGGCAGCCCGGGAGTAGGACTGCCGCAAGTCCTTTATTTTGCAGCGCACCTGCTCCCGGCTGCGCTGGTGGCCCCTGGCGGCCAGGCTGGCAGCCATGCGTCCGTAGACGGCCACGTTCCGGTGGCTAGTGCGGAGATCGTGGACATTGGAGGCTTCCCCCCAAACCTCGATGAGGTCCACGATCTCCGCACTTGACCAGGCGGGCGCCCGCCTTTTGCGCCCCCGGGCAGGCTCCTGGGAGCCGCCAGGCTGGTCCTGGGGAGCAGTGGAGGGCTGGGAGCCCTCGGATGGCTGGCTCATGGTGTGGCAGGTGTAGGCTGTGCAGGCACGGGTGCTTGCAGCCTTGCAACTGGCACAAAGTGAGTAGCCAGCCCGTGGCCCTTTAAGGGCTCCGGGGCCGGGAGGGGGGCAATAGAGTTTCCCTGGTGTTGGCCAGAGTGGCCACCAGGGAAACCTGGGAAGCCTTAGCCTCCCACTAGTTCGAATTAAGGGTCTACACAGCCCTTAATTCGAACTAGCTAGTTCGAACTAGGCGTTAGTCCTCGTAAAATGAGGTTTACCTAGTTCGAACTAAGCGCTCCGTTAGTTCGAATTAAGTTCGAACTAATGGAGCGCTAGTGTAGCGCCTATGAAAGTTAGTTCGAACTAACGTCTGTTAGTTTGAACTAACTTTGTAGTGTAGACATACCCAGAAGGACTGAAGGAAAGGGTTACTACAGAAAAAGCTATTTTCCATCTTGTGACCCAAACATACCAAAAAAAATCTTTTGTAAGTGAAATTTTCAACTAGGTGGCTCTTGGGCTGATCTCAACAACAGATGTGGTGATTTCACCATGAAAGACATTTCAATTTTTCATTGGTGAAACACCAAGTCTGACATGTATCAGAGGGATAGCCATGTTAGTCTGAATCTGCAAAAGCGACGAGGAGTCCTGTGGCACCTTATAGACTAACTGAAGTGTAGGAGCATAAGCTTTCGTGGGCAAAGACCCACTTTGTCAGATGCATCTGACGAAGTGGGTCTTTGCCCACGAAAGCTTATGCTCCTACACTTCAGTTAGTCTATAAGGTGCCACAGGACTCCTCGTCAAGTCTGACATGTCTTCTGTAAAGTTCTTTCAATAGACACCTCAGGATAGTGTGTAAGGGACCAGCCATAACAGGCATTTCCTTACTCACCAGTAATGGGGCTTGCGGGGCAATTTTCACAGGAGCTATCTGACAAAAGGCTTGAAAGGTATAAATCATTATCATGGTCTGTTCCTATCTGCATGAAAACAACATTCTTAAGCATAGTGTTCTTTTTTCCCTTTCCTGGCCCCATCCAACTTTTCTTTAGGGCTGCTTTTAGTAGTGTTTTTAAAGTACATGCTACCAGGTGCTAATGGCTTCAAAGAATCATCCTCCATTCTAGTCCTCTTTCCCCCACCCCAACATGATCTCATCTGCAAAAGTGTTTGCATTTTGAAAGATAAATTGGAAGCTGTGGGTGTCCAGGAGAGCCTGCTTCATCTATGGGAATGTGATTAGACTCAGCCAGTGGAAAGTGCAGCTACTTAATGCTTCCTAATCTATGAAAGGATATGGAGCTCCTAGGAGACGTCAATCATGTTTAGAAGAAAAAAAGATTAACATTCAAAGGGTTAAAATGAAGCTGACTTCTGAATCCTTCATTCTTCCCTTTCCCTGGATTAATGACAACTGGGATTGTATGACTTACAGTGTTACTTCAGCTTGTTTTCATAGTCTGCCAGTGTCCAGGAAAGTGTGCAGCAATAATATTGCAGTATTTATTCGAAGACAATATTTAGTCATTGCTGGACTGGGGAAGTCATGCCATGTTTATCTTCACAGATTTAGTCAGCTGGGAGATGAAAAGGAGTCTAACTTGAACAAGCAAACATTTGCCTTCTTTTCTACAATGCAGTTATTTCACTTTGCAGGGCTGAAGACATAAATCTTTCTTTGGTGGCAAGCAAACAGCTTCCGATACATGGCACTAGCTAGCTAGGCTTCACAGGACATCAACCGAATACTTGTGACCCTGAGTGTTCAAGAAAACAACCACAATCCATCTTACAACAAAAAAAATGGCAATTGTCTTCTAACACTTCAGTGACAAACAATAAAAAGCTGTGAACTGGTCTCTGACTAAATATCAGCAGAAAAATAACTTCCTATCTATTGTTCTGCTCACAAAGAGAATGATAGGAAATTATTGATTGTATCAGCCTATTGTTGTAGCGCAAATATAAAAATAACTGTTCCAAATAGGTAAAAAGCAATTTAACTTCTGTTGAAACCTTTGTATGGTGACAGGAAGTGTTTCAAAAATTCTCTCAGGCAGACTGAAGTTATAGTGATTTCATTGACACTTTTTGGATATAGGAATTAACACATTCTGTCCACTGCTATACCGTCCATGGGATCTAAATATTATGAGGATACCTATGTGGAGATCATACAAGAAACCAAAATAACTATAAAAAGAAACCTGATGGCAATCATCCAACCCTAAACCAAAAAGTGGAACCAATTAGAATGCGACAGACCTCTGGGAGGAACCATGATACCACCACATAGACACTACATGACACCCCAATATCAATTTATCAAAACTACTCAGCTGAATGATCTAAGCTGTCTAAAGGACTTATGCCCCACCACAGAACCTGACACCACACCAACATATGGAGAATTTAAAGAATCTTTTCACCAACTCTTCCTCAAAGAATTATTTCACACCAACTGTGATACCTCCCACAATGACTACATCCCCACTCACCAGTCATAAGAAGAAAGCATCATTTGACTGGACACCCCAAAGCTGACAAAACCACACACTTGATCACTACATTGATTGCTGCAGGAAAAAGAACTGACTGTGAAATCATTAATAAACACCACATCTACCACACTCTCCACAGTCAAGAAGACAGCTTACAAAGCCCCTGAAATCTAACCCAGAGACCAAGCCAACAAAAAGGGGTGTATTGTATTTTTCAGCCACAATGACTACATTAATGAGTCTAACTGACAACTCTCCAACACCATCTACTATAAAAAGCTTAAATACACCCCCTACATTCACTCAGGAATTTAAGAGTATTCTCGAATCCTTTGCCAAATAACACCTACAATCCTATCCCTTACAAACCTACACCAGGGACCTTCTAAATGGTTCCCAAAACAGAAAATCCATCCTATACATCCATTACACTCTTACTGAAGGAATGTCAGGACTCATAGAAACCATTTTCAAGCCACTCACCACACAAAGGGCCAGCTTGCTCTAGAACACAACAGATTTCTTCCAGAAACTTTGCAACATTAACAACTTCCCTCAAAGTACCATCCTGGCCTCCAAGGATTGCCTTCCATATACACAAACATCCCATACAATAGCAGCATTGCTGTCTGCCTCAAATGTCTATAAGACAAAGAACAAAACTCAGATAGCCACACCACTCACATCATCAAGCTCTCCCATTTCATCTTCACCCATAACAATTTTACATTCAAAAACAAACATTTTGTCCAAATAATGGGACTAGCCATGGCTATTAGAAAGGCATTCCAGCTTCTTCCTGGACCACTTTGAGGAAGTATTTCTAGACAAATGTACCATAAAAGAAATGATATATTGATAATATTTTCATCCTCTGGCCTGATAACCAAAACTCCTTCATAGATTTCCTCCATATTTTCAATAATCATCACCTATTCATCCAACTTTCTGTAGAATACTCCCACCTTGGTATCAACTTCCTGGATACCACTGAAAAAACTCCAAAATGATCCTATGACTGATGGGTGAACAATTTTCACAAAGTTATCATTCTATATCTAATCACTCTGTCCTCATCTGCAAAAGAAACATATGCTAGAGTTTCAAAAAGATGAACCTGAGAACCAACATTTGTAACTTTTCAAGACACTAAAAATCATGGACTTAAACACATGGATTTATGACTTATTACAATTTGTAACTCCTTATCTCCCCTTTTCTGTTCTATAACTGCAGAGTGTTAATTACGTACTTCACCTTGAATAGCACCTTGAAATGAAGTCAGACAAACTCTGAGAGGGCTAGGAGGTGTGAGGGATGTTCCCAGCAGGAAGGCTTTGGGGATTCCTCCTAGGAAGAGTGGGGCTATACTCCCATAGGAAGGGGTAGGGTAGCTATCCAGGGCCATAAATGACTACTTGCACTGGGGCAAGGACTTTCATTATGGATTATTTTGCACATGGTTTTAATAATAAATTAGCTCCAAGGAGATGCATTATTGAGAGCAAAGAGCTTGCAGTGAAGTTATGGGTTTATGTGAGAGGGAAAACTGCGGCAAGGCACACATAGATTAGATAAAACATGCATTGCTGTAGATGGCCAATTCAGGTGGAGGCTGTTCTATGACAGGACCCTACATATACATGTTTGGGTGAGTGGGAGCTAAGTCACCCCTTCTTCCATGATGGATCCCAGTATGACTGAAGACAGAAAATAGTGATCAGGGCTAGCAAGGCCAATATTGTTCCACCAAAGAATGGTGGTCGCTCTATGAAGATGGCTCTTTTCTGCATAGGGTCATGGCACCAGGCAGAGACATGAGGCAACGTTCCCTCTAATTTTTTACACCCATGTGCAGAATACATTTTGTTCTGTGCACCACACATTCTACCAGCTGTAGGGTCCCTGCTAATCAGCTGGGCGGCATTTGAATCTCTCCTGGGTGGCTGCCCAAGAACACTGCCACTGGATGGGGTTGTGGTTACAGACTAGTCACATGTGTGATGTGAGGATCCTAGAATTGTTCTCATCCAGCCACACTGCACTGCACTACAGGAGAGAGTGGAGGATATACATATAAGTAAGGTTTGAGGGTTGAGAGTTTCAAAGCTGGGCAGGGGATTTAGCCACATATATATAATTAAGGTTAATGCTGTTGTGTTCACTCTCTCTGGGGCATCTAGCATTGGCCACTGCTGGAAAATTGGATACTGGGCTGGATGGACCCTTGGTCTGACCCAAAATGGCCGTTCTTATGTTCTCAATGCCATGGATGTTACTTTGAAAATCTCATCCTAGGCACTCTTTTCCTCAAAGAATGGAAGTCCTTAGGTTTGCTCCCATCTGCCTTACCCTTAGAGGTACAGACTAACACAGGGATAGGCAATAGGACTGGATGTGTCTGAGGAGCCATGGACTGAAATGCAATCCTCAGGATGTTCATGGAGCACTTAACTACTCACTTCCTCCATCTCACTTTTGCTTGCTACTAAGCAGGAGGAACCTGGGGTATGTCTAGATTGCAATAAAATACTTGCATCTGGTGTTGTCATTTGGCCGTGGCTCACAGGGCTTGGAGCTATATAACTACAGTGTAGACATTCAGGCCAGAGCTGAAGCCTGAGCTCTCAGGGTATGTCTAGACTACACCTCTCTGTCGACAGAAGGATGTAGATTAGGCACATCAAAATTGCTAATGAAGTGGGGATTTAAATATCCTGCACTTCATTAACATAAACATGGCCGCCGCTTTTTTTCAAAATGGAGCTTTTTTGAAAAAAAAACAAAACCCCTGCAGTCTAGAAGCAGCTCTGTCCAAAAATAAGGCCTTTTTCGGAAGATCCTGTAAACCACATTTTATGAGGGATAAGGGATCTTTCGAAAAAGGCTTTAATTTTTGACAGATCCGTATCTAGACTGCTGTTTTTTTTCCGAAAAAGCTCCATTTCAGAAAAAAGTGACGGTCATGTTTATGCTAATGAAGTGCGGAATATTTAAATCCCCACTTCATTAGCAATTTCGATGTGCCTAATCTACATCTCTCCGTCGACAGAGAAGTATAGTCTAGACACATCCTCAGATCCCAGGAGAATGGTCTGCATGCATTTCCATAGCCCTGCAGCCTGAGCCCCAGGAGCCTGACATGGGCATGCCCTTGATGACTAGGCCAGGCAGCAGCATTTTCATTCATGCAGGATTGGGTGTCCGCAGTCCTCTCCTTTTAATCTGCACTTATTCACAGACATTCACTGGGAAGGATAATCCCCTAAGTGGCCAGACTCTGTTGCTATAGAGAGCTGTTTGCAAAAGCATCCAGGAGGGGATGGCGGATGGCATGGCCAGGAGTATAACAGGATAGATATTGTGATTTGCCTAGTGTGCCTTCCTGAACTGTAGGTGAGACATTGAGCAAGCAGCTGCTAGACAAGTGGGAGGGGAGACAGCATGAAATGAAATGGATTAATAAAAATGCAGAGAAAAGTGTGCAGGGATGTTTTCTAGTAATGAGCAAATAAAAACCTCTGTAGGTCCCTAGTACCAAACATAATATTCTCCCTCGTAACAGTCTCTAAATAGGTCTCCCCTGCTCTAGGACTTTGTGCTGTAGAACACACAAAGTACCATCTTTTCACACTAAGAAGGAATCAGTGGGGCTCAGGACCACTACCTGAGTGTAGAACATAGGCAAATATATATAGGAGGCCATATATGCCTTTTACACTTTCAGAGTGTTCATATTTGGAGATGTCAGCCAGGGGAATTCTTTCTGACCTTCCTGCATCTAGACTTTAGACAGACATCCATTGGTAACCAGATCCCCCTGCCTCTTGTGGTCACTTGCTGCCTCTTTAAATGCCTTTTTTTGAATGAGCTGGGCTGAAAAGAGAGGGATTCTTTTGTGCTGACAGTGATTTTTATGCACAAACCCATGCAAATTTCCCACATTTTGCTTTTACAAAACCGTGCACACCTTCTCTGATTTCAGCACAAAGCTCAGGGGTATACAGGACATAAAGAAAGAGGCAGAGTTAATGAGAGGAAAATATGAAAGGTGTTCCTGGAGAAAGACTGCACTTTCCTCCTGCTGAATTCAGAAGGAGGTGGAGGGCAGTGTCTTCCATTTACCACCTCCTCTTTATGGAAAAAGCTGTCCTCCTTTGGGGCTTCTGAATGACTTATATTATGTAGGGAGTTTGTTTCAGAGGAATAGAACTTCATCCAATTAGGAGCCAACATCATAAACAGATGAAAACCTCCAAAGAAACAGAGACGGGCTGGAACCAAAACCAGCATCTACCACACCTCTGCCCAGCCAAAAAACAACTTTGGACAAGTCTTCACTTGGAAAAAAAACCCTGTAGGCTTCATACAAGGTCTTCACTGTCAGTGCACCTCTCCCCCCTTTTGTATTAAATAGCAGTTCTGCTTTGAAAAGTGACTGTAAAAATTGCCTCAAGTGTTTCCACGTATATCACCCCTCATTGATCGATTTTTTGAGTTACAAAGATGTTTTTTTTTCTTTTTGCAAGCCCTGGAAGCATAGCCTGAGTTCTGAGACTCAAGCTGACTCTTCCCTTCTTAAGCATCACAACCAGTAGAAGAGAGCCTGCAGAGCAAACTAAGGCTGAACTACATTTATGCAGGCCAACTAACTTCACGTTATAATCTCAAGGTATGTCTTCACTGCAGCTGGGAGTGAGATTGTGTTTTCCAGGACAGGAAGATAGACTCATACCAGCTCTTCTCAAGCTAGAGCACTAGAAATGGCAGAGTGGCTACTGTGGTATAAGCAGTATCTCATGCTACCCGTCCAAGTCCAACTTCACCTGACCTGTATTGGAGTGCAGATGATTAGACTTAGCTGCACCCAATGCCACATTGTCCACACAGCTATTTCTAGTGCACTAGTTTGAGAAGAGCTAGCACATGTTTGTGTCCCCATACGGGGAATCACCTCCTAGGCCAGGTCTATATAAAGGGGAAGGTTGAATAAAGATATGCAACTCCAGCTGTGTTAATTAATGCTCCCATCAGCTTCCATTACTCTGTGCAGGAGAAGGAATATCGGCTACTGATGGGGGAGCCCTCTGAGTTTGATTTAGCAGGTCTTTACTAGACCTGCTATGTCAAACTCCAGGAGATCAATCATGGCAGCACTGATCTTCCCCTTACAGAAGATATGGCCGCAGTTACAATGCAGCCATTCCCTCAGGCTACGTCTAGATTGCAAGCTTCTTTCGAAAAAGAGCATCTAGACTGCAACCTCTTCTTTCGAAAAAGTGAGCCGCTTTTTCGAAAGAGAGCACCCAAGCAGTCTGGATTCTCTCTTTTGAAAAAGCCCTGTTTGCATTCAAGAACGCCTTTTTTCGAAAGAGCACTTTCGAAAAAAGGCGTTCTTCCTCGTGAAATGAGGAGTACCGCCATCGAAAGAAAAGCCGCGTTCTTTCGATTTAATTTCGAAAGAACACGGCTGTAGTCTAGATGCAGGTAACATTTTTTCGAAAAAACCCTGCATCCTCAGTGACACATCTGCATCTAAAGCTGTCAGTGGGATTGCTTAGGTGTAAGTGATTGGAATTTGGTAAACAATTGTGTTGATTATTTGCTTGATGGGATAGAATCTACTCGCTTCCTCTGAATTACACTGGTAGTGCAGTGGTAGGAGGACTTAAAACCAGTAAAAAATACAATGTTAACACATTAAGCATATAGCTTTTTCACATTGTCATATTTCAGAACTAATTTACACCTTAAGGCTACATAGATAAACATAGAAAAGTCAGGAAATAGCAAAATTCAGATTGCATGTGGAATGTGCTAGTTGGTGTCTATGAATTACTATTTAGTCTAAGATTACATGACCACATACCATTTTTATCCAGATGATACACAGAGTTGAGTCAGCACTGAAACAGGCCCCTGACACTTTACTGCCATCTTGATCGGCTTAATCCCCATTCTCTCATGGTAGACAGAATTTGCCAGCCATGGTATAGTAAGTACCAATCTGCATATGCTTGATAAAATTAGAGTAAGGCTCTGGAGTGCCCACACTTTTGAAAATGGGACATAGGTTCTTTGAGTGTTTTATTTTTAATTATCTACATTAGCCATGACAGAATAACTAACCCAAGAGCACCATAACTGTCCCAATGAAAACACATTTTCAATTCTACACAGCTGTATCTAATTCTTGCACCATAAATCATATGCCCAAATGAATGGGCCTAATGCATTGTCTTTTATCTGGTCAGTGATGTTTCACCCAACATCTCACCAACAGAACTACAAGTCCATTTATCAGAACCAGAGTTTAATTGGCTAGCAACTTAGATCGATGACATCTACTGAGTGCAAGCCTTGACCTTCAGGACCCAAAATAAACTTTTAACCACTTATCCTTTACCCTGTTGATCTTTATTATCTCATTACAGCAGGGCTTTCCTCATAATTCTGAATCAAAGACATTAGACTGAAGGAAGAAGTGTTGGGTCTTAGAAAAAGATTAAATGTAATAATATATTTACTGTGGAAAGAAAAAAAGAAGATATATAATCCAACAATATTCAAACAAAAAACATGTGAAATTCTTTCACAAAAAAAGACTCTTCAGAACTATTTATGTATGCCCATATAGCTGGGGAAGTAACATAGCACAGATTTTACAAATGTAATGGTTTCTAAAGGTATCTAAGCTAATCTATGCATTTCTGATGAGTCTATCAGCATAGTCTTTAAGATAACAGGCATTTTCAGAAGTATGATTACAAAGGTATATTTGAAATAGCCAAGATTTCCCATCAACAGTACCTTTTTATAAGTAGGTTCTGTCATATACTGTTTTAGCTTGTCCTATGCAGGAGGTCAGACTAGATGATCATAAATCTTCTGACTCTCAAATCTATGAATCCATGTTGTATGTAAAACTGCCATTCCACCTGATTGTTGTAAAATGATGAAAGAGTAATGCTTACTAATCTAAAAATGATGTGTCAGATTCTCCTATGGTGTAAATTGACATAGATTCATTTAAGACACTCTGATTTACAGTATATTTAGTTATTGACTAGCTATAAGGTAGTCAATTTGCCCGGTACTAAAGTTAGATTTATCCACCTGTGATTGCCAGGATCACCTCTAGAGCCTTTTGTTAAAAAATGGCATCACAATAGCTATCCTTCATTCCTTTGGTACAGAAGATGATTTAAAGGATAGTTTCCAAAACACAGTTGTTCCACAATTTCACATTTGAGTTCTTTCAGAACTCTTGGGGGAATGCCATCTGGTCCTGGTGACTTGTTACTGTTTAGTTTATCAATCTGTTTGAAAATCTCCTCTAATAATACCCCTCACATTTGTCACCTAAAAAGAATGGCTCAGGTTTGAAAATCTTCCTCAGCCATGAAGACTGATGCAAAGAATTCATGTAATTTATCTGTAATGATTCTATTGTCTTTGAGAGCAAATTTGAGTGTGAGTGAGGGACATAAGGAAAACAAGGCTTTAAAAATGCAGAAAAAGAAACTATCCTGTTATGTGAAAACATCAGAATCCAGTACAAAAGATAGGGGTGACAGCCCTGAATATGAAAAAAAAAACCAAGGCCAAAGAAAATAAGTGGATAAAACCTATGATTTAGGAGTATGAATATGCTCATTTTGCTATGCCAAAGAATAACTTTTTAAAATGTTTTAGTAGATTCTTATTCAAAATGCACCTGATCCTGATCTAAACTTTGCTAAATTGTTTTGTGTTTTGTCTACTCCATTGATTTCAAATCACTATTCTGATTTACTCTCATATAAGTGAAACAAAATCGGGTCCAATGTCTTGACTATCATAACGAATAGTTACATCTGATAAACAACCTTTGCTATATTCTAAAAAAACAAAAGTAGCCAACAGTGCTGATGAGGCTTCTTGTATGTTCTAGAGAGTAGGTGATCCAAGGATCAGATTTTCATATATGGGTTCCAGCATTGCCTCTGCAAAAGTATATATATATGCATCCAATTGGCCTATAAAATATTAGGCAGAGCCAATCTGTCCAGTCTTAGTGCTGTAAGAGAGATATAAGCATATGAGCAATATTCCTGAATATTGACTGATTTAAACTATGATTCCATATTTTCTCACTTGCTTTTTTTAATTAGGTCAAATAATTTAATGTTCTTTATCTTTTAGTCAATAAAATATATACATTGCATTTTTATTTTTCTCTCTTTGGAAATTTTCAGATGATGTATACATAAATGAAAACATGGTTAATAATACATAAAGAAAGAAATATTAAAATATAAAATAAAATAATAAAACAAAAAATAAGCTAAAAGAAAATAAATTATTAATAATAATAATAATAATAATAATAATAATAATAATAATAATAATAATGCCTGTAGACAGGCACTTCAGTATATAATTTACAAATGTGTATGGCCAAATATAGATGTTTAGGTGGCTGCAGGTGCATTTCTGGCTGTGTTGTTGTGCCATTTATTTAAAAATTTAGGCTAAAAGCCTAGCTCTACTGAAGTCAATGGCTAAACTCTCATTCATTTAAACAAAAGCAGGATTTTACTCTTAGTCTCTAGGGTTTTCCCATTTATACTTTAAATACAGCAGCTGTATCCACTACCACAAACTTTCAGCTGGTGTATGAACGCATAAGTGAGATATACATTAGTTAGTTAAGCATGTACATAAGTGTTTTTAAGACTAGGGCCTAATGATATAGATTTATTTCTGGTGCAACATTCTTACACTGGCATTGTTTGTTGTAAGTATCAGTAACACTAGTCTTGTCTGTCTTGATGACACCCTCCCTCCCATATCTATTGTACTTTAACGCTTTCCATTGGAATGGTTGGAATGGTAATTAAAGGGAGAAGCTTCGCTCAGTCTGCTCTGGACACTGGAAGAAAAGGAAATGGAAATGGAAAAATCCCACTTACATCATGGCTTATTTAGTTACTTCTCCACCTTCCAAATGACATTGATTTTTCACTTGTTCCACTTTGTGTTTTTATCTATTATTATTCTGTCATCACATGATGCTTGCTAGCAGATAATTTTATAACCTTGGCATAGCCTGAGTGTCTCATTTAGGACTACACAGCATCTTAAAGTGCAGCATGCCTGTGTAAAGGGCAGTGTGTAAATGTGTCTCTCCAGGAGGAGCATGGGAGACGAAGTACAACTCTGGTGAGAAGCTGTCGGCAAAAGGAGAAGATTGCTATAGGCCCTTCACAACTGTAGCACAATCGGTATTGATGGGTTATATGTTGAGGGAACGGAGCTATTCTGCTTATATCAGAGGAGAATATGTACCATGGCCTTTTCTGAACTAGTTAGAATGGGAAACTTGACGTTAGGATTCAGGTTCTATTTTCTAACACTATCTTTGTAAATCAATTTATCCATCTGCAGCAGAGGTATAATATGGTATCCCACTCAGGAATGTTCTGAGGCTTAATATTTATACGGTTCTCTGAGATTCTCAGAGGGGAGAAACAGACTTTGTAATACTATCACTTTGCACCCTCCACATACAAACATTTAGATAGCTCATTTGTTCTTCCCTTTTCGTTTAGGGACCAATTGCTCTTACAGAGAATGTTTATCCTGAAGCTGGAAGGGGCAACATCAACCTCAAGGAGACATACCTATGCTAGCTCTTTTGGAGCGAATGTGATAAAAATAAAATAGGTACGCATGGTGGGATGGGCTAGCCACCGGAGTACCTATCTAGGGTCTCAAACAGGATCATACTTGGAGCAGATAACCAATCCTGATGTTTATGCCATTCCTGTGACACTTCTATTTCTAGTGCACTAATTTGATCATAGTTAGGTGAAGGTTTATGTACTTGAGCTGGAAATTACACCTTCTAACTTCAGTATAAAAATATCCATAATTTACATTCTAGTATTATTTTAGTTAAGTTCATGCATATTGCCATGTGAAAGTCAGCATCCGCATGACACAGGTGTCAAGAGTCAGCTGGGTCAGGATCAATGTTTCTCTATTTTTTCCATCTGTGCGTAGAATACATTTTGTTATGTGCACTAAGGCATGTGTGGATGTGCACCACCAATAGAAACACATGCTGCCCGATGTGGTTGCTGTGGGTCATCTGCTAATCAGCTGGGCGGCAACTGAATCTCTCCTGGATGACCACCCAAACACTCAGCTTACAGGGAACACTGGTCAGGATACCAAGAAATAAGAAGCAGGAGACCAATTGGAGGTCAGAACCACATGCTGGGAACTAGAGATGGCGTGGTCAGGATACTGGGGGGGGTCAAAAAAAGGAGACAAACTGGATGCCGGAGACCATAAATCAGATGCAAAGAGTCCAGCTGGTTAAAATGCCAGGAAGCCAAACTTGGGACACAGACATGGGAAGCAGGAGAAGGGCAAAGCCCACTTGTTCAACTAGCTTCTTGTTTCTGCCACAGGCAGGCTCAGGCATGCCCCCTCTTCATTGCTTTTTACTGAATCGAGTTTAGATGTTGTGACACTGAGTTACTTACTTATATAGGCTCCCTTGCAGCAAATTCTCTTAAAACTGGGCAACGTTCCAGTTGTTTGGCGCTGACGCTAGAAAGAGATGAGGCTTTGGAACAAGACAATAGTCAACTTTCAGAATATTTGGATTCAAGTGTACTTAAAAAAAATCTAAACAGAGCTAGTTCACTGATACTTCACTGCATGTTACATTATTTAGAAAAACGTCAAGTGGAGAAACACTCTGTGTGGTCTCGTAAACTATTAATGACTCCTGAAAGAAAACTTAAAAAATCAAGATGCTCTTTCATGCTGAGGTATGTGCTTCTCCTCCTCCCCTCTCCAATGGAGACTGAATTGCTTGGCTCTCTTCCACTTCGTGTGATTTGTCATATTCACCGAGGAGGAGGGACTTAAGGGAAACAAATGAAATGATACTGAGGGTAACCCAGAAGTGACCTGTCCCTGCAACAGCAGGCTCTGCATGCCTTGAGTGAAAATCCCACGTAATGAATTATTTTTAGGGCAGTGATGCCAATGAACAGGAGAAGCGGGGAAGAAATAAAAAGCCAAAACAAGCTGTTTCCTAAACCAAATGCAGACTTTTGGCAATGACTGACTTACCATTTTAGAACACATCCAAAGGGACCACCACTGGTTGTAATTCTTTTAGGAAAGAAAGAAAAAAAGTCTCCCATATAAACTGAAAAGCAGTTTGCATGAGGGCAAAAATAATCCAACCGAAATCTAAAGGGAAGTAAATCTTCCCATAGTAAAGGCCTATAAATTTAGAGGTGAACGGCAGTGCTGAGTAAAGAATACCGACGTTTTAAGTGAAACATTTGTTGGCAAAGTGGCCGTCGAAAGTGGTTATTGAACATCTTGCGAAAGAGCAAATTGTGGACTGGAGGTCTTTCTTATACTTTGTAGCAAAGCCAGCTTCCATTGATACCACCTCAATGTCAGCCCCTTTCTGCAGCCATTTGTAAAAAGGCTTGTGATGTGAGATTGACGACTTAAATACTTCATCAATCAATGCTTTAGCCAATGTGTTGTTCAGTGATTGGTGGAAAATTCAAGTAATCCATCTTACCCCATCACCCTGTTCTTTATTCTCTTCAGGTATTTTCAATTTTTTTCCTCTTTATTTTCACTTTCACTACTGTCAGACAGCAGCTGGGCTGGGAAAGAAGGGCTTGTAGCTATCTTTAAAAACTTAATCATCACAGTAAAACTATTAAGTGTTACTGAATTAACTGAACTTTTAATGATCTTAGAGGTGGTTCTGATGCATATGGCTAGCAAAACACAGGGAGAGTGGGAAATTTGTGCCATTACTTCAGATTAAATACTACAAGCACCTAAATAATCATATACACAACCAACAATAAGATGGTTATTCCTGGTGAATTAATCTGCTAAGTAGCTTTAAAGAAAGTAATAAGTATGGTATACAATGAAGAAAGAGGGTGAGGAAAGAGAGAGTGGCTAGGTTGTTCACTTTGGCACAGTTGCTATGAATCTCTTCCTCAGTGGGTGAACATTTGTTTTTATATCTAGTAGCCATCCCGTTAGCCTCAGTAAAGGCTTATTTCCATACCTATCTGTCTGAAACTATGGTACAACTCATATGAATATGAGGCCAAAAATCACTGGCATTTCTTGGTCCCAGTCTACATAGATTTGTTTCCATATCTAAAAGGAAAGATGTTTAACAAAGATTGTTAAAGATGGTTAAAGATAGTAAGATTGTTTCCCCTGATGATTTTTCTATACTTATGGATATTTTTTTTTTAATCCGGAATATCCCTGTGACTAGCAGGAACAGGGAGTGCAAAGATACAAGTCAGCTGGCAACACATATGTTTTATAAGCGTGATTTGGCAAGTGTTCTAACGTGCTTAGTTTTAAGTATGGGAATAGTGCTGTGGTAAACTGCAACCTGAAAGAGCACTTACCTGAATTACTAGCACAGGCACATCTTTGTACTTCTTGTTCCTGCCGGGATGGAGACAGGTTTATATTACTGATGGGAGACCCTGATGCACTTCAAGATAAAGATGGTAGGAAACTTCAAAATTTTCAAACAAAATAGTTTGCAAAAATGTGTCAATTTTCACCTTTTTTGGCTGTTTTTCAACCATCATAGGAAGTGGTTGAAATATTAACTAACAAACAAACAAACCCCCCCCCCCCAATGGAAATTTCAATCACTTGTTTTTGTGAAATAAACTCTGAATTTTGACCAGCTCTGCATCAGGTCTTTGATCCAAATACTTAGTAATGCTTATCCAAACTGATTGTTGAATATGAACTAAACTGGTAGTTGGAGAAGATGGCTAATGTATACATGATCAGCCTATAATCTGATCATTCACACAAAGAACTCTAGTATCTATTCACCCTATCAGCAGATTTAGAGACAAGGTGGTATAGTGGGATTTTATATTAACTAAGAGTTCATTATTTTAATAAACCATGTTGTTCTGTATTTATTTGTACTTTACTAAGTATGATCAAAATACAGCTAAAATATAAATTCATTTGACTTAGCGATGTTGTGCATATGTACTTCTCAACCTGCCAAGGTCCAGATGTACGATCTCATGAAATCAAAGCACCCAAAATTTCACACACTACTAAAAAAATAGTGAGAGGAACATACAGAGTATAGAATAAGGAATATTGTAGAAGACACTCTTACAGGAACTAAGGAAACCTCACCACCTTCTCCTCCAAGTGTAAGGCTCATTTTTAACCTTCTCTAATATAAACATATAGCAACAGCTATGTTTGTTTTTATTTTATTTTTAAAGACCCTATTGAAACAAGCCAGTCCACTGCACAGGCTTCTGCCTGAAAGGACGAGAGAAGAAACACCCCATTACAGATGTGTAGTCACATTGCTTTTTGCACTACTGGAAGGCGCTCAGACACTATGGTATGCAAACCAAAGTAGAATAGAATAGTAGATTATGGATTACCTAGATCTAGTATAACTTGATAAAGGCCATTCTGTGGTTGGTACATGATTAATCATGATAAGGTATATAGTGCAGACAGAACATCGGAACTAAAACAAACAAATCTTTTTCTGTTGGGCTCACTACAGAAGTTGCACAAACACTGTTCACAACCATACCAGGCCTGATGCTCTATCTCTTAGCTCTGGTCTACACTAGAAAGTTATTTTGAAATAACTCCTCTTATTTTGGAATAACAAGTGGAATGTCCATACTACCAAGACCATTATTTCAAAATAATGGGATGGTTATTTCAAAATAATAACTCCTGCTTTCCATGAGGAATGACGCTTATTTCAAAATAGTTATTTCCAAATAGTGATAGTGTGGATGCTTCATGTCTGCTATTTTGAAATAGTCATTCTCCAGAATCATTCAAAGTAATTATTCCCCAGTCTTTCCTGGGGCTCTAAGTTGAGGTAGCGCATCTACATTAACAGAGCCTGCCTCGTACTAATTTCGAGGCTTCCACTATAACTGGACACACTATTTCAAATAGTTATTTTGGTAGTAATTATTTTGAAGTACATTAATTTGAAATATTTTCCTAGTGTAGACATGGCCTTAGGTATTCAATCATCTCTATTTAAGTACACAGAGTTTTCAGTGCTAGAAAAATGAAGAATTATACTAAAGTGCTCCGAATAAGAATCTGAGCATGGACTGTCAGGTGGAAAGGAGGCTGAAAGGTGAAGGGTTACTTTTTCTCTGTCTCTTTCAGCTTTTATTCTAGCATCTGAGTCTGGCTAAATTGATCACTGAATTTTTTTTTTTTAGATAAATTGAATAGTCTATCACCTGCTTGGAAAACAGCAGCTTATTTTTCCTCTCTCTCTCTCTCTCTCTCTGTGTGTGTGTAAAGCTGCTTTTTTGTTGGTGAATCTGTCCCTTCAATAAAAGGTAGATAAACTGCAGGGGAGGGAACAAAGTCATCATTTCTCGTTCTGTGAAAATGATGGGGGGTTTTAAATTATTAAAATGCAATTATTTCCATTATTGATGAGTGTGATACTCAGGACAGCATCAATACAAACTGTCCAGGACACACACTCTGCTAGATCTCAGGCTGTGCCTGCTGCAATAGAGTATTGATGCCATTGTTTGTTTCACTTCTAATTCACATAATGGATGAGGACTTAAATACAATCTATGGCAAATTAGTACCTAGGCTATTGAATTTATGTATTTATTTATTTATTTAATGCATTCATTTTTGTTACAACATGTGGCCCTTTCCATGGTACCAAAGCATGAGATGTACTGTATTAAGATAGTTAAAGAGTGCTGGAATTTGAAACATAATGGCTAATTCATATTTGAGACAAAATGACAAAATACTAAATTTGCCATTGATGAAAGTGTCAGCTTAGCTTCCATCATGAATGGCTTGGACAGTTATTTTCATTTTTTCCCAAGTGGTTTTAAATGGGTGATATTATATTTGAAAATATATTTTTTAGAAAATATAACATGTAACGTGAGTGTATCTTAGGGTACGTCTACAATGCACACTTATTTCGAAATAAGCTATTTGGGAAGAAATACTCTGAAATAGCTTATTTTGAAATAGCATGTCTACACTACAGGGAAGACTCAAAATTAGTCTGAGGAAGGCTTCCCTAATGTGGATGTGCTACCTCGATTTAAAGCCCCAGGAAGCACTGGGAGTAATTAATAGACTGGCCCTGATGAGGAGCTATTTTAAAAATAGCAGCAGTAGAGCATCCACACTACTGCTATTTTGAAATAGCTATTTTGGAAGAGGAATTATTCCTCATGGAATGAGGTTTACAGAAGCCAGAATAAGCCCTCTGTTATTTCGAATTTATTTTGAAATTACAGAATTTCTGCGTAGATGCTCGCATTATTATTTCGGAATAACAGCAGTTATTCCGAAATAATGCTGCTGTGTAGACACACCCTTAGGGTATGTCTACACTGCATTCCTCTTTTGAGAAAGCAATGCAAATGCAGCCGAGCAAAATTGCAAATGAAGTGCGGATTTGAATTTCCCACGCTTCATTTGCATAATCGTGTCCGGCCGCTATTTCGAAATACCCTATTTCGTGATAAAAAATGCCTTGTAGACTCAGTGGCTACATCTACACTGGCCCCAAATTCTGGAAAAGGGATGCAAAGCAGGTAAGTTAGCATAGGAAAATCCGCGGGGGATTTAAATATCCCCCGCGGATTTAAATAAACATGTCCGCCGCTTTTTTTCCGGCTCGGGGAAAAGCCGGAAAAAAGCATCTAGACTTGCGCGATCCTCCGGTATAAAGCCCTTTTCCGGAGGATCTCTTATTCCTACCTGAAAGTACCTGAAATAAGAGATCCTCCGGAAAAGGGCTTTATTCCGGAGGATCGTGCCAGTCTAGACGCTTTTTTCCGGCTTTTCCCCGAGCCGGAAAAAAGGCGGCGGACATGTTTATTTAAATCCGCGGGGGATATTTAAATCCCCCGCGGATTTCCCTATGCTGACTTACCTGCTTTGCATCCCTTTTCCGGAATTTGGGGCCAGTGTAGACGTAGCCAGTTATTTTGAAAGAAACCCCTTCTTTCAAAATAACCATAAAACCTCATTTTTTAAGGAGTAAGGGTTATTTCGAAAGAAGGGGTTTCCACAAGGCGTTTTTGATCTCGAAATAGGGTATTTCGAAATAGCGGCCGGATGTGATTATACAAATGAAGCATGGGAAATTCAAATCCGTGCTTCATTTACAATTTTGCTTGGCTGCATTCGCATTCCTCTCTCGATAGAGGAATGCAGTGTAGACATACCCTTAGTGAAGAAAACAGTTTCACTTTTGAGAAACTGCAGGTGATCAAATTAGATATTTTACCTGTATGTCTTTAAGTACGTATAGAGAGAGACATGTTAAGTGCCATGATTTTCAGAACTACTAACCTGCTCAGTGGAAGCTGCAGCTGCTCATCATCACTGACTGTCAAGCCTGTTATATTTAGGTGAGTTACAGCACTAACTTTGGACACCCTAGTTTAAAAATTCTGGCCAACAAGTATATTGGCGTTAGTTTGGGATGGCCACATTACTCAAGAGTGGAGGAGACATAAGTTAATTAATCAGGGTCATTCCAAACAGATAGCCAACCCCATCCTGTACTGGACTCTGTATTTTTTCCCTTATGTTTCACAAAAGCAAACTTTTAGAAGTGCTAGAGAGAGTTTGAACAATCATGTTGACAGCATTTTCTTCAATGTGCCTCCATCTATCTGGAAAGGTGCCTTACAGCATCTTGCTCTCCTGCCATAAATCCCTGGAAGAGGGAACATTGCAAGGGTTCCATCCCAGACTTCCTCCCATATTGGCCCATAAGATTTGCCCCATTACCGCTTTAAGTCTGTAGAGTCACCCCCTTAATGCTCTAAGATCCTAGGAAGTTTGGAGGCTACCAAGACCATTTGTGAAATGGAGTGTTTCCTTGACAATCCATGAAAGTTATGCTAGCAGGGACTGCTCAACTACTTCAGCCCCCCAGACCCCTTGTTGAGGCACAGTGGAAAAGGTAATAATGTCAGTAGGTTTTACAGTCCACTGACTAACCTCTGACTAACCCAGAGTCTACAGGGATGATTTGTGCCTGCTGGTCTCATGTATGTCTTTCCCATTCCTCTCTCTGACATCTAGTCTCAGCCTCCTCTTCCTGTCTGAACCCTGGTGAATTAGATCAATGTGCACATCCATGTACATTATATCACATGTCTATGTAACTGATCACCTGGGTAGCTAGATGCATGGCAGGTTTGGGAATACACAAATGTAATGTACATTTTGAAGAGCTGATGAATGTGCATGTGTGCACATGCAATTGTTGGCCAGTAAAGTATACATCTTAATACTACTGCTGCAGTAGATATATTGTCCACCCTGAAATGAAGGTGCACTCGCTTAGATCCAGGACTTAGCCCATTGCTTGTAATTAGTAAAAACCACACTGGCAACTTAAAGAAATTTTTTAAAAAAGAAGTAGTTCTAATATTCACATGCCAACAAATCCCATGTGTTTATTAGCATATCCTGGGTAGCCCAGGTGCACAGTCAAATATAGCAAATCACATAGTTCCACATAAGCACCTGTAAATCTCATGCAGTTGCTCCCTTTTTATACTGTAAATAACAGCTGAACTCATCTTGTGTAGAAGCGCAGTGACAAAGACTGTTTTTGAATAAAAACCTGATGTAGGCAGATTTTGCTATAGACAGGAGATTTAGCTAAGTGCACAATAGCAGTTTTCTACACAAAACAACTAGTACAATACCATATATCAAGAGTAATTAAAAATCTTCATTAAAAATGTGACAACCAAATCATCTTATATTAGATAGAAAAACTCCTACTGACACCTTGAAAAAAATGAATAAACAGTATGTCAATGGACTAAGATTTGTTATTTAGACTTAATGCATATTCTCAGCTCTAAAATCTGCTCTTGGATATACACAGGAAACTCCTATTGAAGCAATTGGAGTAGTTTATGTGCATTTTAAATCTGATTTTGGCGTAGAATTTTTTGTTTATTTGAGACAATAAGATCTAGCAAAATCTTGGATCTGCCACTAAAATTTGAGATCTAAACCTGAATTTTATGGCTCTATCCCAACTCTAACATTGGTCAGGTCAATTCCTATGCACTTTGGCAAAAGCTTGCATTTGTTTGTGTACATATTTACAACACCCAAGATATCATTGCATGTTATACTTTCACTAGTTTGGTTGAATGATTCATTCCCAACAAACTGAACCCTTGTATTGCTTACCAAACCACTTGTTATTCCTTGATTTGTCCATCGGCTGTCACAGAGAAGCAGTGATCAGAACACATCATTTGTGTTGTTGTAGCCAGTCCTTTAGCCACTCCATGACCAAGCTTTCAGTGGAACACACACCCAATTGGGATAGTGCACCACAATCCAGAATCCCTGAGCGATCTGCTTCAGTCTCCCAAATTACTGGGTTTATAGGCATATGCCATCACACCCAGGTACTTGCTATTAGTGATTATCATTATCAGTATTATTTGTGTTACAGTAGTGTCTAAGGGTATGGCTAGATTACATCCCTCTTTTGACAGAGGGATATAAATTAGACACTTTGAAATTGCAAATGCAGCCAGGATTTAAATTTCCCACGCTTCATTTGCATAATGGCAGCTGCGTTTTTTTTCCGCCACGGTGCTTTTCGATAGAAAGGCAGCAGTTTAGATGGGGATCTTTCAAAAATAAAACCCTTTTTCGAAAGATCCTGTAAACCTCATTTTTTTAAGAGTACAGGATCTTTCAAAAAAGGATTTTATTTTCAAAGATCCCCATCTAAACTGCCATTTTTCTATTGAAAAGCTCCATGTCGAAAAAAAGTCCGCGGCCACCATTATGCAAATGAAGCATGGGAAATTTAATTCCTGGCTTCATTTGCAATTTCAAAGTGTCTAAGGGTATGTCTGCACTAGCCCCCTAGTTCAAACTAGGGAGGCTAATGTAGGCATTCGAAGTTGCAAATCAAACCCAGGATTTAAATATCCCATGCTTGATTTGCATCGTCCCGGCCAGTCGCCATTTTTTAAATGTACAAGTCCGGACTAACTGCCCACGTTTAAACATGGCAGGGACCCGGTATTTCGAATTAAAGCCCTAAATCGAACTACCTGTTATTCCTCCTGCAAGGTAGTTCGATTTAGGGGCTTTAATTCAAAATACCGGGTCCCTGCCGTGTGTAGACGCGGGCAGTTAGTCCGGACTTGTAAATTTCAAAAATGACAACTGGTTGGGCAGATGCAAATCAAGCATGGGATATTTAAATCCCGGACTTGGTCTGCAACTTCTAATGCCTACATTAGCCTCCCTAGTTGGAACTAGGGAGCTAGTGTAGACATACCCTAATTTTCATGTCAAAAGAGGGATGTAGTCTAGACACATCCTAAGGGATCAAATTAGTTATTGGGGAGCCAATACCTAGTAAGAAGACAACCTTTGCCTCCAACTGAAGCTAGGTTATTGACAAACTCAGCCAGTGGAAGAAACAAACAAGGATGAAAGAGGTGCAGAATGAGATTGGAGTAAAATAAATATATCAAGACAATGACATTTCTTTGGGATTCCTCTCCCAATTTTCCTTCTCCTATTTTCACTGCTTTTGGAGTCTACCTTTGCCCTTCTTTCCTCCATCTCATAGCCTCTCCACAAACTTGCTCCCTGCTTCTCTGGGACCCTACTTCCTCTTACGTAAGAGAAAGCTGCTGTCAGAAGTTAGGCTTATAGGCTGACCTATGGTAGCAGCAACAGGGCCACCCCGTCTCCTCTCCTTAATGCTAACATGTCACACTAGAGAGAGAGAGAGAGAGAGAGCGAGAGCTGCAGGACTGTGCAGAAACAATGCTTCCCTTTGTAGCTCCCCTGCTAAGTCAGTAGGTTGCTAAAGGAGTAACTAAGCCAGTTCCTGCTGGCGCCTCTGGGAATTCTAAGGCTTTAGGCCCAGCCCTAGAGTTGGCAAAGCTGCTTCTAGTGCTGATACCTCATGTAAAATGTTGGTTAAGAATCAGTCCTGACGGAGAGGTAACAGAAGAGCAGTGAATTTGCTTTCTGGCTGGGAAGTAGCCTAGTTGGCAGAATGAAAACCATGGAGCACTGAGAGCTGACGCAACCTTTGATTTACACCAGAGGTGGAGAAACCAATCAGCAGTTGGCACCTGTTAGATCTGCCCTCACTTCATGCTTTTATTATTGAAAAATATTTACACGTTCTTTTGTTCACTATTCAACTTGAACACACTTTTGCTCTGCTTACTTGCATTGACAAATATCACACAATACTTTTCCAACTCACCCAGCTGAGAGAATTTGAGATTTCAAGGAACAAACTAAAAGCTTTTGTGCACAAGCAGCATTCGTTACATTTGCTTGTGAAATAAGAGGGATTTTCTTGCCTTGAAGCCAATAGCCTTTTTGTGTGTGTGCTTGGAAGCCCAGGTTTACATAAGCCTCCCAAGGCTGATATACTTTGTTGATGAGCCATAACAGATTTAAACATGCATCCATGGTTGACGGCTTGCTTGAACACCAATGTAGTGCAACATGCTACAGTACTATTAGTGCTGCTGAATATGAGAACTCTGAAAAGACGAGGGGTGGGTGATGTGTTTTCTTGCTTAGCCATATCTAGAGGGTTTTCTGTGCCCATGCACCCTGGATTTGAACTACAATCCAATGATTTTTTGTGCCGCTTGTTCCTGCTGTCATCTAAGTAGCATTATAACTGTTACAAAATTTAATGGTACAGAATCAAGCAAATACTGTACTGGGGCAGTGAAGCTTCAGTTTACTAATGAAATGGTGAGCTTCTCTTTAGGCATCATGGGGCAAATTCACCAATGGAGTTAGACCATGCCTATGTATTTTTACAAATAGTTAAATACAATTCTTTCATATAGAAATGCATTATTTTCACAGGTACGGTATCTCTTGTTGACAAGAATTTAAAGCAAACAAGCAAACCTGCCAGAGGTATTAACAGTTTCATAGTAGCTCTGTTTATGTATTTATTGCTCCACTTCTAAACGCCCACATTTTAACAAGTACCAACTGTTGACAATGTTACTGCTAATTTGAACAATTAAATTTACAGTTTTAAAGAGTTTTTATGATGTTCAGCTACATCAAGTTGACAAGTCTACTGTTAAAACAACTGTTTAAACACCACATGTATAGTCAAAAACATTATTTGTCACTCTCAAATTGACAAATTTCAATTGCTCTTTATTGTTAAAAACAATTTTTACAATTACATAGTGAGCATACAACAGTCACTGTCACTGCATAATTAGGTCCCTTGAACTCTTTGCTGTATATAGGAATACTTTATTATAAAGTGTTAGTTACCATTAAAAATTACCAATTACATATAAAGTGCAAACTTTAAAATTTATTTAAAGCAAAACAGTTAATTTACTGCATTTGACTATGCACCCAGAAGTCAGTAATTTGATAGACAAGGCACAGTTTTCATTTTAAAAGCAGTGTTTTAGTTAGTTTATTATATTTCTTGGCATTAGTAAGTGTAGTAAGTTTGCAAGGTGTTCAGTAAACTTTGAAAAGTTATAAAATATGAGAATACAAAGTGAATTAATGAGTATTTGAAGTTTTCATATTTAAGTTAATATTTTCACATTCAGATCAGGCTTCTAGTAGATGGGGAATATGCCAATTTATGTTTCTATGAGACATTTTGTTTAATGAGAAATCACAATGAGTTCTAAGAGGATATCTGCTTCCTTTTAAAAGGTTCCCAATGTAGCAAAGTTAAAAAAAATGCACTACTTTTTAGCACAGTTCAAGACTTTGCCAAATCAGGGCACATGAGTTGAGAGAGAAATAATGTGTCTCTTTTATTAATGCCGTATCATCTCCATATTCTAGATACATTTTTCTTTAATAGTTAATAGAGGTAGACCATTAAAACCAAAATACACCATTGCTACTGGGAAATAATTTTGATTAATTAGCATAGTATATTAGATGTCATTGAAGGATTCCGCTGAAATGGTGGAGCAGTATTTGCTATTTGCTAATGTACATTTAATAAACAGATGAGTATGACCAGTTTAAATAGCTACTTACATATATATTCAGGAAATTCAAAGGAAATGAAAAGTGCAAATCATTCAATAACCATAAGCAACGCTGACATTGATATTAAAACCATTAATAAAATTAAAGGTGGACTATCAGAACCAGAATAATATTACAATACTAGCCAATTAGCCTGGCATAAGATGGGATTTTCAGGTCTTCTCTCCTGAGCTCTCTGTCTCTCTCTCTCTTCCTACTGCCTCCCCGCCTCTCTCTCAGCTCTCCTCCACCTCCTGCCTCTCTCTCCATCTCTTTCTTTCTCTTCTCCCCCTCCTGACTCTCACTCTCCCTTTCTCTTCTCCTCCTCCTCCTGCCTCTCTCTCCCCTCCGTCTCTCCCTGCTCCTCTTCCCCTCCCCCCCCACTGTGGCGCTTGGCTGAGTGCTGCCTGCTTAGCCAGGCTGCTGTGAGGGAGGGGCACGGGGCGGTGATGTACACGGCTGGGGCTGGGGCCGGGGCCGGGGCCGGGGCCGTGTACATCACTGCCCTCCCTTTCCTTCCTACCCCAGAGGAGTCCAAACAGCCCCTTGCGCTGCTGGCTCCTCCTTTTAGGCATTCTCCACCAAGAAGCAATAGGTAGAAAGACTGAATTTACCTCTCAGCTGCTTCAAATTAGGGTTGAGGTGTATTGGAAGGGAAGTCTGCACTCCTCAATGCCTGTCCTGTGGATAAAGGGAGAATTTCCTTGTGCAAGATGATTGACACCATAATTACTGTTAACCGAACAATTTTTGCCATCACTAAAATATATTTTTGTTCCACTGTATATATTTCTCTTGCTTCAAATACTTATACATTTAATTTTGGTTTTGATAGTCAGAACAACCAGCCAGGTTTTTATTACACTGTCTAGTAACAGAAGTACAAATCTGCCCATAGATGGAATGATTTACAGCCCATTGATGAGAGTGTAGAGACTAACAGGAAGTTCAGTGAGCTTTGGATCAGACACTATATGAAGTAAGGAGATATATTTCCTAATGATACACCTACAAGGGTCACACTGAAAATTATGAAACTTTAATCTTTTCACAGAGACAGACTTTTAAATAATTGGAGATGAAATCCTGGCTTCAGTGAAGTTAATGGTAAAACTTGTGTTGTCTACAATGGGGCTAGAATTTCACCGGGGCTATTTATATTTTGAAGTACAGATTTTCATAGTCTGAGAGAACATGCCAGGCTGCATTGTTTGTATCATGTATGTGATTTTTAAAAAAATTGACTTACACAAAAATTACTGTGAATGGAAATTCTCTGCCTTGTGTATCACGGTGAAAAAAATCATATTATCTCATATGAAGTAAAATGTTCTTCACTACTCTCATAAAATATCTATTAGCCAACTAAAGTAGATCCCAGCTTTTATCACCTAAACAAGCCAAGGTCATATGTTCAGTTGTTGGATTTAACAGTGAGAAGCAGATATTTAATTTCCCCTGTTCAATAGAGAGGAATGGACATTACAGATCTGTCTCATCTCTAACTTATAAAATAGATAAATCCACTTCTAATGTATAGAATTTTAATTTAAATAATATTTGTTTATGATAAACTTCAAATTCCACATGCAATAAAACAAATGGCAAAATATTTAATTTATTGTTCCAGTTGTTCACCAAAACGAGATTAAAGTACTGGCCAGCCAGTTTTCTTCCCTCAAATTTGGTGTTATTGTTCCCATTTAATACTCGTGGAAAGTTAATAAACTCCAATTAAAGCCCAGAGGAAGCAGACTGAAATAGTTCAGATACAATGCCTTTTTGTGAATGATTTGCATAGAGAACATAAATGTGCAGGAAGAAATTTCAAGCCTATGCCCTGTGTTGCTAATATGCATAAGGATTGATAGCAATCACCAAATGCCTTAAAGAGGATCAAAATTATCTTCAGTTGCTTCTGATCTCATCCAGGGAAGTTCTATTTTGTGTACATGTGGATGAGAACTGAGACAAGAAGACATAAGAGTGACTTACAAAAGTTAAATGCAGTGTGCCCAAAACCAGAGAAGTTGGGACATATTCTCTTCTCAGATCAATAGCCCATGGCTCCAAACTCCATGGCACTCACTTATCCTTGTGCTTATTATATTATATTGCTTAATTCACTTTGGAAGCTAGGGACGCAATCCTGTACTGACAAAGGAGTATGTCTGGTGACTTCAGGTCTTGTCTCTCTTTAATTTCTATGAATTATCTATTAATTTTATTTCCCTGTGTTTAGAAGGACCCATGATAATTTTTGGTTTTAATGTGTGTTCACCCGTCATCGTTTCCAGTCCTTATTGGAGTCAAAGCTTTACTAACATAGCATCCTATTCAGGCACTGGAGTGCTTATTAACTTTGGCTTGCACTGCAGAGTCTTGGATAATATAGTCTCTTATCGTCTGAGTCTGTATCTGTTAGCTGCCGTTCTTTGGCAGGGAGCATGTGGCAGTGCATGAGGCACTGCTGAAGCCATGCGTTAGTCTTTGCATAGAGTCCGTGTGAACTAAAATTGTAGAGAAAGAGGCCTGCACAGTATCACTTCTGAGAAGTCACCTCCTCCCACGTTTTCTAGCCCGTGTACAAATGAGTGGGATGCTCCAGTCACTCTGATTTCTTCATGCCAATGCCTTTTCCTTTACAAGGGCTGATTGGCTTTGCTTTGATCCTCCTGCATTTTACTTGTGGTCTAACATGTCACCTAATATTAACGGAGCCCATAAACTGACCCTGTTCCCACTGAATTTAATGGGAGTTTTACCACTGATTGCAAAGGAAAAAAACCTTTTACCACTGATTTGTTGGAAAAAAACCTTTTGTGCAAGAGCCCTTATTCCTCAAACATGAGGTTTACAGGCTCTTGCACAAAAGGGCTTTTTTCTGACAAATGACCCCATCTACACAGGGCTTTTTATTGCAAAAACCTCTTCCGCAAAAAGGATTGGAAGAAATTATGCAAATGAGCACTCCATTTGCATTTCCTCTTCTGCAAAACACCTGGGCTATGTCTAGACTGGAATGATTTTCCGCAAATGCTTTTAACGGAAAAGTTTTTCCGTTAAAAGCATTTGAGGGAAAGAGCATCTAGATTGGCACGGACGCTTTTCCGCAAAAGCACTTTTTGTGGAAAAGTATCCGTGCCAATCTAGACGCAGTTTTGCACAAGAAAGCCCCGATCGCCATTTTCGCCATCGGAGCTTTTTTGTACAAAACAATACCGCGTTGTCTACACTGGCCCTCTTGCGCAAAAGCATTTGCACAAGAGGGCTTTTGCCCGAATGGGAGCAGCATAGCATTTCCACAAGAACACTGACAATCTTACATGAGATCGTCAGTATTCTTGTGGAAATTCAAGCGGCCAGTGTAGACAGCTAGCAAGCTTTTCCGCAAAAGCAAGTGCTTTTGCAGAAAAACTTGCCAGTCTAGACGCAGCCCTGCAGCATAGACATAGCCACAGGGACATATCCATATTTTCCCCTGTTTAGACTATATTCATTGCCAGAATGATATTTTCGCTTGCAATAATGTGAAATTATTCGACTGTTCTTCCTATTTATGAAGAAAGGCTTATATCCTAAGTAAATTCAGAGATGGAAAGTGTTAATTGAAAAATATCTATCTATTTACTCAGCCCATCAGGTTAATGTATGAGTGCATCCCATGCATTTAAAAATAGAAATAAAATTTTATTTTGCTCTTTTGTCTTATAAAGCCTGAAAGAGATTAATACATTTTAATATATTTATATATGAATATTTGTGTGCTTCTGAAGCCATTTATTGAGAAAAATCAAGGAAGAGGAAGTACCTTTATATTATCTTCTGAAACTCAGTTAAATCTGTTATCATTCTAATCTCTCCAGGGCGTGAGTTCTATAATCTGGGTCCACTTTCTGTGCAATTCCATGAGCACAGCAGAATGCAGCACTCCACTGCTCACCTTGTGGTGGGTAGAAATTTATCTCAACTCTCATCCCCTTATCCATAAGAAACATTCCTGAGGGTATAGGGAACAGAGTCCAAGGGTATGTCTAGACTACAGGGTTTTGTCGACATTTGTGGACATTTGTTGACAAAACTGTACCTGCGTCTACACTGCCGCTGAGTTCTGTCGACATAATGTCTACAGAACTCAGCAGCTTTGTCGATGTCTGTAAATCTCATTCTACGAGGAATAACGCCTTTTGTCGACAGAGTTCTGTCGACAGAAGGTGTTATTGCATCTACACTGTCCTTTGCGTCTACACTGTCATGTCGACAAAGTAGCTTGCTTTGTCGACAGAACTGGATGTAGTCTAGACGCGCTTTATCGACAGTATCTGTTGACAAAAGCCTGTAGTCTAGACGTACTCCAATTGTCCTTAGGTAGAAGTAACGGTCATTTCAATATAGCATCATTGAGTGGACTATCTAAAGAAAAAAAAGGGGTAGTCTTTAAAGATAACTTAGGAAATAAAAACAAAAAAGAGAGAGCATAAGATTCAGGTGTTGAGATACAACACTAACAAATACAGTATCCAATGAAAGGACATGGAAAGAAATCTCTTTTCTTCACCTGTCTTATATAAGCATGCATCACTGCCAAAATCAGCATGTCCATCCACTTGCTCTTCTGTACATCAGCCTTACCACTGACGGGCAAGCCAAAATATAGCAAAAGCTGAAGTAGCGCATGAGACTGTGAACACAGAGGCATTTGGCTACTGATCATTTACTTAGTATTCAGTATTTGGAATCCTTCAGCACATTGTTCATTGCAAAAACATAGATGCTGGATTGATGGAAGTAAAAAACCAGAAAACAAAAAAGAAGACCTTTTTCATTGCCTCATGCTGAATGTTGTTCGATTTGCAACTTTATAGTGGTTTAATTTAATAGCTGAGAGTAAAATAATAATAGTGAATGTTTATAGAAGATTAAAGTAAATTTTGCTTGATGCATGCTCAAGGATGCTATAATTAGAAAATTCAGATTCAAGCTGCCAGTTTGCTGTGTTTTTAATATTTAGATAATTTAGAAAATGACTGAATTTTTAAAGAAAGTTGTATTTCATACTTCATACATTTGCTTTTGATTTCAATAAACTATTAACAAAACATGCAATGGTAGTCTTTGTCTAGGATTAATGCCCTTCTCTCTGCAAAGGATATATTTAGGGCCTGTATATTTTGTAATTCCATTGGTCCATGGAATATGCCATGGAATCTAATCCTTTTTACAGAATTTTTCTTCCGAATTCCTAGTTTCATTGTTAAAAAAGGTTTCAGTATTATGTTGCTCAAAATGGCCCCTGTGTTGGAACCTGGTGGAATGAGAAAGCCTGGGTTCCCCTATTTCATAGCTGCTGGGCAAGGCTACTGCTACTGCAACCAATGGGGAGGGAGATTCATGCCTACTCATATGCCTGCATGTTAGATGTGGGCTAGAGCTACAAAGTTCAGAGCTGAATCTAAACTTTCCCAAAGGCTGAGGTGCTTGGACCTGAGTTTTCAGACTGGGCTAATCTCTATGGTTGATATGAGCAGAAGCATTCCAAAACACGGATTTATGTATGCTAATGTGGAACTTGGAGTTTATTAAAAAAATCACATCAGAAAGGGAGGCTTTTGAGGAATTCAGTTAAGCATGTCATCTTCTCAGCTAGTTTACATATAGCCCATCTCTGGTGCTGAATGGGTGGCATGGGGGAGGGGTGAGGGAGGAAAGGGGAGAACATTTCATTACCTTAACATGTAGGCAAAAAAAGACTTGTATACAAGGAGAAAGCCCCCAGATTAGTTAGCACACCTGTAACGAACACGGGACTATTGTCATTTTCCCTTGTTCTAAACAGACTGGATTCAGCAATTTTGAATTCATGACATTCCCTCTCTCACTGCTCTCTAGCTCATAATAAGGTAGTAGCTTAGCAGCTTTTTTTTTTTTTTTTTTTTTTTTAAATTGGCTGGGAAGGCAGGCAAGCTTTACAACCAAAACAATCAATTTCAAACTGCCGAACCCAATCAAGCTGGGTTGAGAGCCACCCTCTAAATTGAGTGTGAAATTGGGAGATGGAGCGCCCCTTTCCTTCTCTGGAGCTGGCGGAGAAACCATCACTTCCTTTTGTAAGCGGGAGCATTAATAGTTGGGCTGTTCTTGCAGACGTTATGTGCTAACAAAACTATGTGTGCCTGGTTCTGAAGCAGGTTACGGGGGGAAAACAAAGCAAAGGCCATCTGGCTCCACTACTTTGTATGTATAATGTCCAGATACGAATGCTTAATTCACTTGTAAATGTAAGTTGTCTCTCTCTCAGGGTCTGATTTTAATTTGGGTAATATTCCTGTTAATAATAACATCTAATTACAACATCCATTAAAAGTTAGTAACATTAATTTAACAGGGAGAAAATCTAATAGAGTTCTTAGAGCAGTATTGGCATTTTTCCATTAAATTAATGTTACAAACTTTTAAAAGGCTGCCTTAAATAGGCATCGTTAGTGGTGGCAATATTAAAACGAATTAAACTCAGGCCTTTAATATGAGGTGGGAGCCTATTTATAAATCCAAGAAAAGGTGTATGCCATGCCTTCCAATGCTTTTAAAATGTTCAACAGGAAGCACAAAGCAGTGCAAATTTTGCAGTAACTAAAGTTTTCCTCCTAGTAAAGGTTTGGACTGAATTATAGTCTTCTTTTCTTTTCTTTTTTTTTTTACAGTATTTATTGTGTTTACAATAAAATCTTCACATTCCATTCTAGGCTGCTGCTGCTTTTCTGCTCACCAAAAATACCCTGCTGCTCTCACTTTATTTTTTTCTACTGCATCCTCATCAAATTGACACATTCCCTGAGACTGGTCATGGACCTGTTTGTACTGGGCCCTATTATAGGGCTTGGGTGGCGTATTTAAGTTTGGATAAAACACAGCTGAAGGTAGTGTGGCTTAATTTGATGGAGCTTTTTTAAATCCTATGTTCTCGCCTAATTCTTTACCATTCATAAAGTGGTTTTAACATGGCCTGGCCCTATCTATCCTGCCCAGTGAAAAATGCATTAGACACTCGGTCCTGCTCTATACTAGACCAGGCAGATTGGCATAAGGTATACCCATCCAGCTATGCAAAATGCACATGCTCTTGTTGTCTTCCCTTACTCCTTGCAGAATGAGGAGTACTGGACACTGGCAGGGGCTGCCCTCACTGGTTGATTGAGAGGTCTACATTCTTGATTTATAGACCCAATAGAGACAGAAGATGAAAGGATGTGTTGGTGTTAGACATGTCACTGAATGCGCAACAGGAAGGTGCTCAGGAAGTTCTTTCAGGCAGGGACTCTATTTCTGTGGTGTGTTTGAGCAGGTTTAGAACAGAGGTTCCTAGGCATTACCACAATGCAAATAAAACAAAGTAATAATACATACAGTGGTGACTGTAGTGTAACAATGCAAATAGAAGAAGCAGGCACAAAACAAGCTTGCAAAGCACATTTCTTCAGGCTTTATGTACAACAATCATTCTTTGCCATTTCATCCCTTTTTAAACTAACACCATCAAATTCATGGCATATGTGTTATGATTTCAGCTTGTGAAAACTGGTGATCGATCCCCTTTGTTAACTGAACCCTCACTCTGCACAGTTAGAACTTTTTTTCCATTGCTGTTTAGAGCTCTCTAAATTTTTGTTTTCATCATTTAAATTAAATTAAAAACCCTTAACACTAGAGCCAGTCAAATGATTTTTAGGGAAAAAAAACTACATTGTTTGTGATTTTTTGGAGCCATTCCTGGGGATGTATTTCTTGTTCACAAATAGTTACTGAATTCTTTATATAGACAAATTTCAACCAGTGAGGAGAGTGGGAACAATTAATTGTGGCTATTGGATATTTTTGGTGTGCAATTGGTCATCTTGATCACATGAAGTTGTTTCTGTTCCCAAACCAGGTGATAGAAACATTTAAATGAATACCACCATGTTACAAATAATAAATAAATAGCAGAATGATTAATAGCACATGGTTTTGTTGACATGTACATATCCTTGCATTCCTACAGGGGAAATCCATTCCATTCACATTCCAGCTGTGTTCAGTGAGGACAGGATACTGAAATCCACTCCCAATTCAAAACCATGGTGTTGGGCTACTGTATAGCCTCCCCGATATGGGGAAAAGAGCAAGGAAGGAGGTGGTGAACTCAACTCCTTACTCTCCCATGAGAATACTTCTACAACCCAATCTGCTTAGTCATGCACAATACAGCTTGTCTGTTAAGGTCAAACAAAGGGTAGAGAGGGAAGGAGAAAAAAAAAGATGAGGTGGGGACGGGACAAAACAAAACAAAACAAAACAAAAGCCCAATCTATATACCAGCCTGAATACAACTCATTTGGTGGAATTTACACATTTCTGTAAATTAATTAAATTGCTAGATACTGAAGCAATGTACCTCAGCAAAAACTATGCCTTGGAAATCAGGAACAAACAGAAACTTGGAATCAAAACTTGCAGACTTTATTCAGAGTTTACTCAGGCAAAACTCCCAATGACTTAAATGGAAGTTTTGCTTAAGGAAAACCTAATGTCAGATTTTTTACCCCACACTAAAATACACCTTCATGTTTTGCTTATCCTTCTGCCAATCTTAGAAAATTTCAACAAGCAATTATGATTTTTTTTAAATAGAACATTTCATTTCACTGTTTTACCAAGTCTATGTTACTTTGTATGCCTTGTACTATTTCCTCTACCCTTGACAACTTGTATACATTGGGTAAAATCCTGGCCTGATTGCAATCAATGGGAAAACTCCCATCAACTTTAGTTAGACGTAGGCTTTGCTACATCAGAGAAGCAGTGGGCTAGATTCTGAATGAGATTGAGCTCTGACCCACCTTTCTGGTCCTGTGATATTCAGGCCAGCAGAATTGAATTGCCCCCAAACATTATTTGGAACACTCCTGGGAGGGGCCCCATAAGGATTGTTCCTTTGGTCAATGATTATCTGGAGCACTTTAATGTCTTTCAGTCATGTATCCACCTTGACATAATTCCTCTTCACCGCCCCAGACTCCAAGTACTCCTCCAACCACCAATGCAATATGAGCTATGCTGGCTTTACGTCGGTTGAGAATTCCTCTGCTACATGTTTGGAGCAGATAAAAGCTCCCTTTGAATGGCTCTACCAGGATGTAAATTTGACCCACCGTATCAGTTACAATGGTACTGGTAAGCCACAAGGGCTATCTGTGAGTAAGGCTGTCCCTGGAGACTCCATGTATCATCTCCATGAAGAAACACAGAAGCACTTCTCACCAATGTACTGACCAATGACCTCAATCTGCATCCTCCTTTGTGTTTTAAATGCTGCAACTGCTAGTCTGGGCCAAGAGGGTATGTTTAAAAGGGGAAGTTGAAACAACAGGAAAATATAAAGCACTGTAGAGATTTACCTTTTCAGAACTTCAGATATATTCTACTCTGGGATTTTGGTTTGGGTCCATTTCAATCTAGACATAAACAAAAAAGAAAGAATTAGTAAAGTCAGCACCTTGGGGGCCATTATAACAAAGCATCTTCAACTCTCATTTGAGGGGACCTTGTATTCTCCAGGATCAGCCCCTAAGCTTGCATGGATTCTCAGGCAGAACCATCCGCCTTTATCACACATCACTCTACAATACCCTCATACAAAAGTCTGGAATGATGTGAGAAATAACTTAATAATAAAACCTACTGTGAGATTTGTTATTCATTTAAGCTAACGTGCTACTGAATTCCATACTAAAATATAGAGCAACAATGGCTTTTCTTACTGGTATATTACTCAATTGTATTAATTATTGTTTATCATGTGTGTTATTTTGACTACCATCTTTTCTGTATGGAAACAATGATTGTTTATCTGAGTTCACATTAAGACAGCAAAAAAATATGTGTTGTCAATCTTGGTATCATTGTTAAGGAATCATTTCTGACAGCAGCTTCTGTGAGGATATTTTGGAAGGTAAATGATACCTTTACAGTAAATTGACTTTCCGGGGAAAAATACAGATGTACAATATTGTAAAAAGAACCATGATATTTCCTAATGTACGTCATGCTAATTATATTGCTGGTAAAGAATAGTAACAGACTGTATGTTTTAAAATTGTTTGTGGAGACTTTTTTTCTGTTGTTTAAATGCTTCACACTGCATTTTAAAGTTCTTAAACTAGAGGCAGATATTTCTGTGACTAGGGGTCTATTCCAATTTATCTTCTGGAAATAGACATCAAGGGGTCAATGGTACTGGTCATGTGCATAAGATTAAAATGTTTCAAAAAGTGCTTGTAGCTTCCTGCCTTCATTACATGAGTCGGAGTGTTTCCAATTCCCTTTTTGCAGCACAAATCTGATAAGTTTTCAAAATAAACAAAATAGTACAAAAAGGATCCCGCACAAATATTAGGAATAATTTTGATTGAAATTGTGGAACAATATAGTGCTAGATCCTGTGGGCACATAGATGTTGCACTTTTCTTCATTCACAAGAGCAATCACATTGATTCAAAAGGGATCACTCATTCGAGTAAAGACTAAGGATGTGTCTAGACTACAGGTTTTTTTTTTTAAAAAAGTGGCCTTTTTTAAAAAAAAAACTTCCCCTGAATCTAGACTGCTGCCACGTTCTTTCAAAAGTAAATTGAAAGAACGCAGCAGTTTTTTGACTGCAGAAAACCTCATTTTATGAGGAATAATGCCTTTTTTCAAAAGTGCTCTTTCGAAAAAAAGGTGCTTGTAATATAAACTGTGTAATGTAGACTTCCTGGGTGCTCTCTTTCAAAAAAGCAGCTTACTTTTTTGAAAATACTGGTTGATGTCTAGACGCTCTTTTTTGAAAGAGGCTTGCAGTCTAGACATAGCCTAAATGTTTTCCAGATCCAGCCCTTAATAAACACATCCTTTTTTCCCAAAATACAGACCTCAGATTTTGAATTTCAAACTTTGACTTCAGCTTTGGCTGATTTTGTTGAAAGAAAAAGAGGTATACACAATATGAAAATCAAAAAAGACCCTATCTAACTCTTGCTATCTGAATTGGAAATTGAATATGGTCTGAATTCTGTATTTTCCTGACAAAAGTCAGGACATTATCATACTTCAGCTTGGATTATCAAGTCAACTAATTTGATTCACTTTCACAATAAATGACTATTCTTGTGAAAATGTAGCAGTACCAAATGATTTAAATTTCCACTCTTGCAGACACTTTTATAATAATGTTCCTTCTTTTGACTATAGTTCTCTGTGAAATGGTCCCAGAAAGATGATTGAGTGCGGTGGCAAGGGATGATATAAACAGTCATATAACAGCTTAGCAAATCAATCATGATTAACACTGAGTTACTTCCTTCATACAAAGCTCTGAAGTGAAAGATCAAAGGAAAGGATCAGTGGACAATGTGCAGATATGGGAGCAAACAGGTTTCATCATTCCAGGTCTTCCTGAGTCTGAACTAATTTTCTACACCACTGTGTATTAGTGTGTGTTCAGCTTTAGTGGGGAATAAAAATGGAAAATTCCAAGAATGATAAATTGGGAGAATTTCTGTCACAGGTCAAGTATATGCTACATATATGTAGCATGTACATAAGAAAACACACATATATTTATTTTGGTATTTGTGTAATGTAACAGCCCATTTCCCTCTCTTACCCTGCTATCCCAGTTCACCAGTGAGGATAATATCCTGGTTCTTCAATTTTAAAGCACAAGCTTCTTCCCTTTTAGGTAAAGAAGTAGCTACATTTGCTGGGAACAGTTGTGAGGATGAGCCAAAAGAGGCAATGTAAAATGCATTGTGTAAGTATCTGAGGCTCCCAGGAGATCAAATCTCCATATAGATTAGCATGTATTAATCAGCCCCCATCATCAATGGGATTCAGCTTGGTATATCTGATAGCAAAAGTACACACCCTTCAAATCCTGATTCATTATGTATAATAGTAGTAGCTCTTATCCTCTGTGCAGACTACCGTAAGTGACAGACATAATGCAATTGATCTATTTAATATATGCTTGTGATGCCTATGGAATATTCTGGACTTATTTGATAAACTCCAGAACCATGTGATAAAAATATTATTTGATTGTATTACAGTAGTGTTTAGATTCTTCAACTGAGACCAGAAGCCCATTGTGCTAGGTATATGTACATGGTAAGGGTAATTCCGTCTGCAAAGAATTAACAGTCTAAATAGACAAGACAAATAAATGCCAGTAACCAGCTTGACTCTCAGATGGTCTGAGAATTGGGAGAACACAAAAGTAGCTGACAATCCCATTTACCCTCCTTCACTCCCACATTCTTCAATCAGAACTGTGACTGTGAGCTTGGTTCTCAGTCCTGTTGTCAGTTCTGAAGAATTCAAATATTATTGGTGGATTTGTTAATAGTCACATGTTCCCATAAGACACTCAGGAAAAGACAAGAAGGACTATAAACCTGTATATTCATTTCTGAGATAGAGTGGAAAGCAAACAGGCAGAGGATCTCTAACACAATGGGGAAAAAAGCAACAACAGTATGAATCCTTCTTCCTTTGATGGGCTCAGGGAAAAGCTGGATATTTTTCCTAATCAAAGGGAGACCATTACAGAGATTGCTTTCCATGAGCTATTTCAATGTCTTATTTTAAAACACCCTGGGTTGGTATATAACATTTTGCTCCCCTTTAGCTATATCTCTTTTAATTAAATTGTCTAACAAGCAAAAGAAAACAAAAAGACTTTGAACATTGCTGTTGATATTTAGATGAGTAATTTTATTATTAGTTAACTGATAACTTTGGTTTTTCTCTGCACTCTACTGTCCAAACTCATCTATCATTTGGGAGGTAGGGGGCTTTCTAGTAATGTTTCCAAGCACATTAAATTTTTTTCTCTCTACACCCATTTTTGTTTTGTTTAGCAAAATTTAAATCAAATATAATTATTGTTAAATACCTTGCTGCAACAGTACAGCACTGTAATGAAACAGTACTTGAGACTCCTCAGGAGACTCAAAGTTCCTCTTATAAAAGGTATCATACTATATATCTGTTATTATTTTATCTTGAACTCAATGGTCTTGCTGAAAGTTTTTCACTAGTCAGTCTCAGCTCCGCTTACATTCTGGGCGAGATACATTTACTATAAAAAACACAATACATGAATAATCAATTTAAATGTAATTTAAATATTATTATGGGGTGAAGTATAATTAATTTTAAAATCATATTTAGATGTTTTTAGTTTGCAATCTCCTGACTCATTTAATGTAAAGAGAATGTCACGAAATCAGTTAGTGTACATCTATACAGTAGCACGTACCTCGAAATAAGCTATGCAATTTGAACTACGTAAATTGTGTAATTTATTTTGAAATAGATTATTTCAAAATTTGTTGCTTTCTACACGGCACTTATTTTGAAATAAATCACTATTCACTGACTTCCTTAATCCTCGTACAATGAGGTTTATAGAAATTTGTAGTAAGAAGCCCATTATTTAAAATTTATTTA